>NW_027507748.1:373758258-373855758 GCF_037356315.1 Lithobates pipiens | reverse complement strand
GGTTGGGCTTGTCTCCTTAGTTCCAGTGAGGGGGTTCCTAAGGCATCAGCATACTAAGACAATTTACACAAATTTCATGCTCCCAACTTTGTAGGAACAGTTTGAGAATGGCCCCTTCTTGTTCCAACATAACTGTCCACCAGCGCACAAAGCAAGGTCCATAAAGACATGGGTGGGTTGAAGGAACTTGACTGACCTGCAAAGAGTCCTGACCTCAACCTGATAGAACACCTTTGGGATGAGTTAGAGCAGAGAGGCAGGTGTCCCAATACATTTGGTAATATATGGCAGCATGGAATAAGCCCCACATCTGTCGCCAATATGTGTATGGATGATGGAAATAGGTTAAAGCTGAAGTCTAATTTGTTTATATGTTGCTGTCCCTGGTTCCACCACACAAAATGCTAATTGTTTAATGATTTTAATAAACATTCCTGTTCTCATTAAATACCTTGCTTGAGACCCAGTGACATCATAACAGGGACTCTGTGTCTCCCTATGGAATGCATGGTCAACAAGGTCCTTCCTGAAATTATCACTGCACCCTTCCTCAATACTCTTCTACAGTGCCCTCAACCTTGATGCATATATCAAAATACTTTTTATGTCTGTCTGAAGGCATGGACGTTCTAGGAAGAAAACATTTGAATGCAGACTGCCCCAGATAGGGAGGAAAGGGCTAGATGTGCCCAAGCCAGAAAATAAGGCAGGCTCTCTCTGAATAGCTGCAGATTTCGAATGAACACTGTGAGGCACTCATAGAGTGCAGAGACATGTATTAGCATTAGAGTAAGTCAGGGGTTGACAAATTTGCTTTGAATTTAGGAGCCAGCTGAAAAAGTTAGGAGCCAGTTTTTTTTTTTTTTAAGAGTGGTATGTATTGTCAGCTCCTGGGATAAGGCCAGTCATTTTCACCCCCTATCCCTAACTCACAACGGAGCACCCAGTCAATAACTCCAATGTAACGCTGTTACATCAGGGTTATGGGCTGACCAGAAAGAGTAAGGCTGGCAACAGGTGGAACTGGTTGGCTTAGGCAGGTGGCACTGGTTTGGGACTGACAGATGGTACTGGTTGCCACTGGCAGGCACATGGAACTGCCAGATGGCACTGGCAGGTGGCACTATTGCCACTGGCAGGTGGCACTGATTGGCGGTGGCACTGGCTGGCACTGGCAGGTGGCGCTGGCACGTAGCACTGATTGGCACTGGCAGGTGGCACTGATTGGTAGTGGCACTGGCAGGAGATTGGCAGGTGGCACTGGTTTGCAACTGGCAGTTGGCCCTGGTTGGTGATGGCAGGTGGCCCTGGTTGGCAGTGGCACTAGTTGTCACTGGCAGGTGGCACTGATTGTCGTTAGCAGGTGGCACTGGTTGGTGGTGGCACTAGTTGGCACTGATTGCTGGTGGCACTGGCAAGTGGCACTGGTAGGTGGTGGCAGGTGGCACTGATTGGCGGTGGCACTGGCAGGTGGCACTGGTTGGCGCTCGCAGGTGGCACTGATTGGCGGGGGCACTCAGCACTGGCAGGTGGCACTGATTGGCGGTGACACTGGATGGCACTGGCAGGTGGCACTGATTGGCGGTGACACTGGTTGGTGGTAGCAGGTGGCACTGATTGGTAGTGGCAGGTTGCACTGATTGGCGGTTGCACTGATTGTCACTGGCAGGTGGCACTGATTGGCGGTGGCACTGGTTGGTGGCTGCAGTGGCATTGATTGGAGGTGGCACTGGTTGGCACTGGCAGATGGCACTGGTTGGTGGTGGCAGGTGGCACTGGCAGGTGCTACTGGTTGGTGGTGGCAGTTGGCACTGATTGGCGGTGACACTCAGCACTGGCAGGTGGCACTGGTTGGCGGTGGCACTGGCAGGTGGCACTGATTTAGGGTGGTACTGGAAGGTGGCAGCAGGTGGCACTGATTGGTAGTGGCAGGTTGCACTGATTGGCGGTGGCACTGGTTGGTGGTGGCAGCTGGCACTGGTTGCAGGTGGCATTGACTGGGGGTGGCACTGGTTGGCACTGGTTGGCAGTGGCAGGTGGCACTGGTTGTTGGTGGCAGGTGGCACTGATTGGTGGTGGCACTAATTGTCACTGGCAGGTGGCACTGATTGGCGGTGGCACTGGTTGGTGGTAGGTGGCACTGGTTGGTGGTTGCAGGTGGCATTGATTGTCGGTGGCACTGGTTGGTACTGGCTGGTGGAACTGATTGGCGGTGGCACTGGCAGGTGGCACTGATTGGTAGTGGCAGGTGGCACTGATTGGCAGTGGCACTGGTAGGTGGCACTGATTGGCAGGTGGCACTGATTGGTGGTGGCAGGTGGCACTGGCAGGTGCCACTGATTGGCGGGGACACTAGGCATTGGCAGGTGGCACTGATTTGCAGTGGCACTGATTGGCGGTGGCACTGGTTGGTGGTGGCACTGATTGACGGTGACACTCAGCACTGGTTGGTGGTGGCACTGATTGGCGGTGGCACTGGCAGGTGGCATACTGAGTACTCTGTTACTGAAAAGTAACAGAGGAGCTGTCAGAATTGAGCTTAATGTCGGGGTGGGCGGGACCCAGCCGGGGTGTGAAACTGACAAGTGACAGAGAGGCGGATCTGTCAGATTTGAGCTTGATGTTGGGGTGGGCGGGACCCGGCCAGGGTGGGCGGGACTCAGTAGCTATCAAACATCAGCCAACGATTGGGCTGCTTAAGAAAAGGGGCGGGCCACATACAAGTAGCGGCCTGCCCAGATCCCATTGGCTGGTGTTTGATAGCTGCTGGGTCCCGCCCTCCCCGGTCAGGTCCTGCCCACTCCGGCCGGGTCCCGCCCACCCCCGACATCAAGCTAAAATGCTACTGATCCTCCTCTCTCCTCTCTCAGTTTCACACACTTAGCAAGGCGCTTGATGCTTGCCAGAGCTGCTAAGTGTGAAGGAGGGAGGAGGACAGCAGTCAGTGTAAATACTCTGCATGTTTGGGGCCTCAATAGTGAGTGGGCTGGTGGCAGTTTAGGCACCAGGTTGCGATTTCTGGTCGCATTGGCGACCTGGGCCTGGGGTTTGTCGAGCCCTGGAGTAAGTGATTTCAGTACACAGGAGGATTTTGCACAGCAGGCTGGAGTTTAGCTTTAAATGTATTTAGGTTTTTAATGGAATAGTACAAAAGCAAGCACTAGTGTAATTAGACTGGTGTCCTCTTACTATGTGCATTTTGTCCACTAATTACATGCAGAAACACAGCTTATGCAATGTCAGGTGAAAGCATAAGCTTCTCAGCTTTATTTACAGTTGTAGACAATGATAGCTGAGAACTTATCATAACAGTTATATTGTCATTTGGATGGGAAATGTTAAAAATAAACTATTTCTGAAGATACAAGACCTCTGGTTGCTATGATAACCCAGTTGCTTCCATACTTACTGAGTCACTTACCTGTAACACGTATGGACATGGGTAGTTCATTTTCTGCATACTTATTCAAGGTCACTAAGCTGGAAAAAGGCAAAGTGGTTGTACACCTTTACATACACCCAGTGAGGTGACTGGCCTCAGGTAATACACAGAGATGAAACAAATCCTCCTACATAAGTTGTACCTGTTTATCTTCAGTTGTCTCTTCTCTACATCAGTTCAAATTGTAGAATGTATACAGCTTCTCTGAGCTTTCAGAAAGCAGAGGGCGGGGAGCTGAGGTTACACTGTGAAGAACTCAGTGAGCCCTGATTGGAGGGAAGAGACACACCCCCTTCACAAAGCACACAGCAACAGAGCTCAGGCTGTCAATCACAGGCTGTGTGCAGGAGGTCCCTCCTCTTCACCTTTTAGCTCTTGATGTCAGAAAAACTTGTCAGAAGTGACTAATGCAGAGAGCAGAGGAATGAGGCAGCAGAGAGAAATCATACTCAGTGCTCTGAATTGAGAAGCACCCACTATAGAAAGATATGCTTTGTTATGTTATGCTTATTCCTCTTTATGAACTACTTGCCTTGTCTATGCCTTAGGACTGCATTGGGAATTGCTGCCCAACGCAGCCCAATTCATAACTAAAAGCTCTGCCGAAGGCAGGTTCCTTGTTGTGCCTGCCCATTATAATCCTTATAAAACAGATAAAATCTCTTTGTAGTACTATGATCCAAGGTATGTTTTAGTGCCCATGACTTTTTGGCTTGGGATTAGCACCTACCACAGAGCCAGAAAAGGTCTGAAACATTCTACTTTCAAAACACACAAAATTCTCAATTCTCAGTTTCTTGAATAACTAAGCACAGCATCTACATCCTCTGGCAGCCTCCTTTGCAGCATTATCTTGTTACTTAATTAAAGCTTCATTCTCCTCTGAATACCTGTTATCCAGGGTAATCATCAATTACACACTCACCTGACCATGCCACTGCCACATGCCTTGTTCATCTTTGTTCCTGACATCATTAGGTGCCAGATGCCTCTTCCCGGTTCAAGTAGCCCACCCCTGGTCGCTGTCAATGTGCACATAACCCAGGAGGCTGAAGCACAGAGGAGACATCATTCTTGCCTAGGCAAAAATGGAGGCCAGGGATAGGCCAAAAAAAAATTCTATTTTTGATTGCGAAGGAGAGTTTTGGGGAAGAAGATGGAGGGCAATGATGCCAAAAGCAAATAGTGGGGTGAAGGTCTGCTTTAAGTATAATCCTGCTGTATAGTGCACAGAGCAATGGTGTGCTGAAAACCAGTGCATCATTCCAGCCAATTGTCTGCTCTGTTGGAGATATTTATCATTATTATTATTTATGGTACTTATATAGTGCTGTCAATTTACACAGCACTTTAGATATACATTGTACATTCACATCGGTCCCTACCCTCAAGGAGCTTACAATCTAAGTTCCCTAACTCACATTCATATACTAGGAACAATTTAAACAGAAGCCAATTAACCTACCAGCATGTCTTTTGAGTGTGGGAGGAAACCGGAGTACCCGGAGGAAACCCACGGAGACACAGGGAAAACATGCAAACTCCAGGCAGGTAGAGTCGTGATTGTGATTTGAACAAGCAATATCATGATTCTTTTTTCTTATTTATTGTACCTGATCATTTTAAATTAGGGTCATAAGTCACACTACAAAATATAGCCTTCCATACAAAGTTTATCCCTGAAGATATATAACCTAAATTTATCCAAGTGCTTTTACTTTGAAGCTTTGGTGATTTACCACATTGGAAATAGATTGTAAGCTAAAAAGAGCTACAGTTCCCCCTAATGGTAGAAAGTAAGAGTGCAGGCTGGTGTTAAAATCCTGTAATTGTCTACTGTAAGTATTATACAGTATTTATTTAGTACCAACAGAAGCACATCTGATGCTTCTTCTTCCAGTAAGATGTTCCAGAAGAAAAAAGCACTTCTCATAGTCAGTGCAGTCATGCTGACCAATGACCGCTTGTCAATGCTAGCATTATGATTGATATTCACTCAGGGGCTGCAGTGTACAGACTGCTACACTGGCAGAGCAAGGCCCCCAATAATTATATAAATTCTATAAATAAATGCTTTCCTCATAAATTTTCAGCCAACGACTTCAAAATAGTTTTATTGACCCTTTCTCTGGGATAAAATGTTGTTAATTGAAGTTACATGACGTGTGTGTGTGTGTGTGTGTGTGTGTGTGTGTGTGTGTGTGTGTGTGTGTGTGTGTGTATTATAATTATTATACAGGATTTATATAGCGCACTGACATATAGTTTTAAAATTACTATACCACATTATTCCACTAAATTCCTCAGCAGGAATAAAGGATTATTGCAGCAAACATAAGTGCAGGGGTAAGAATGCCTGACATTTCACTTCAAGCCCTGTGCTGGTTTCTGGGAAAAGATGGAGGTTACATTTATGTCACATACAGTCCTGAATATGGGATGCGTTCAATCTTGCTATGGTGGCAACAATGAAACAGTTGAATTTTTGGGGTAGAAAATCATAGCTAGCTGCGCAATAGAAAGGTAAAAAAAAATAATAATAAATGACACAATGGCAATAAGATGTTATAGCCTTTAGCTTTGATTGCACCAGGGAATCTCAAATTGTATTCCTCTATTACCCTAGCAATCTTAATTATCATTCAAATATCTTTTTATTCAAAATGTTTAGTACAGTATGAACAGCAGTCTTATTAACAGCTTGAACAATACAGATTTGTAAGATTGAAAAAAAAAAAAGAAGAAACAATCCTCTAAAGAACCTTTTTCAGCCAGGGTGCCTTCAGGTTTCTTCAGAGGCGTCATGGCAAAATGGCTAAAAATTGCCAAAAAATTGGATACAAGCCAGCGGGTTTATGAAGCCTGCCTTTTAGTTACACAAAGCCACAGGTCTTCATAGTGCACCAATGCAACCTTCAAGCCCCCAACATCCTAATAACCAACCAATGACATCATCAGTTGATAAAAAGTATTTTGGGCGTCTGCACAGCATCCTTCTTTTACCCCCCCCCCCCTCTCTCTCTCTCTGTCAGCACTGGGGTCATATTAGCTAAGTGAGGGAGAGAAACTGAAGGAGAAAAGAAACACTGGAATCCTAGTCAAATTTGCAAAGGTGGATGAATAAATGAGCTGTAATGTTGGGAGTCCCAAGTGTGTGAATGTTGCTGCATTCTGTAAAACTATTAGGTTAATTTTTTACATTTTAGAATGGGATGCCTCGAGATTATGCTGAATTTAAATTTTTTGAATTTTAGTCATTTAATGTCACCTTATGCTCCTTTATTACCAATCACACCTATTTTAATATACTAATTTTTATGTATATAATTTGTACTGCTCTTCTGAAAAATCAAAAATGCCCATTTAGAAAGATTATATGCAAGTTATTGGTCATAAAAAGGGTATGGCTCTGGAGGAAATGTACCTATGCAAAAAGTTTTTTTAAAAGATCGTTTTTAAAGGAACAGTGATTTTATTGATGCTTAAATTGAAACAACAAAAATGAAAAAATTCCTTTAAATATAGTGCCTGGTGGGTCCCCCTTAGTTTGCCTGTAAAGTGGCACATCTGCACTGTGTATAGAACCTGCTGCAGCAAAACTGACATATATAAAGACAAAAAATGGCATTTAAACTGATTTTCCTTGCAAGCTTTCTTTATTTTGGAAACACTGGCTTGGGGAGCCACTCTGTATGATGATGCCCCAATTTAGTGCACTTGGAACAAGATTAGGCTTTTGATAAATTCTGATGTCGCTTTCGCAGACTTTGGATAGAAGTAACAGGTGTGGAAAAATTGGGTGTGTCTTCACACCGTAACCCTATAGAGGTACTCTTGATAAAATGTCCAACAATAACCTCAAAAGAGAAGTTTCAAAATAAATTTACAAAACTAATTTAGACATTTTTTTTTATTCTCTCAGCTTGCCATCTTCTTTTTCCTCTACTCCTCATATATACAATACATTATTACACCTTATTATAACTTCTCCAAGCTGTCCAGACAATGCCCCTTCAATATACTCTTCTGTATTGGTGAAATACAAGGGATTTTGTGGATGGCTACATGAACGTGCATTGCATACCCCACTTCAGTTTCCCCATTACTGGCTTACCAGTAAGGCCATTAAAGCGGGGGGGTTCCACCCTAAAGTGGAACTTCCGCTCATTAGAACTCCCCCCTCCTCCGGTGTCACAGTAGGCACCTTTCGGGGGGGGGGTGCAGATACCTGTCTAAGACAGGTATTTGCACCCACTTCCGGGCATAGACTCACACGGGAGTCTATGCTGCTTCCTGTCCCAGCACGTTGTCTGCTGGGACACACACGGGTTAATTTGAGTTTAGTGGCAAACTCATTCTGCCGCTGACCTACAGACCAGTGAAAGGAAGACATTTTTTTCCCACTGAATGCTCCAAGAACACACAGCCGGAGAGAGCAGGAAAAGGCACTCTTGATGAAAGCAAGAATTCGCCTTTCTGTAAAAAAGTTAAAGTATATGCACCTGTCAAAAAGATGTGGAAAAATTGGGCTGAGGGTGTTGGTGATGTCTTCACACCGTAACCATATAGAGGTACATTTGATGAAAGCAAGAATTGTCCTTTCTGTAGAAAAATGTAATTATATGCACCTATCAAACAGGTGTGGAAAAATTGATCCTTGGGTGTTAATCATGCCCATGAAACCTACACCAAAAAATGACTTTAAGAAGAAATCAAACACCCACAAAGCTAGGCAGCCTAGACAGTCTTGTAGAGATTGCAGATCCCGAAAATATTTAATCAGCAACATCGGCATCAGGGGCTTGAGAGCTGTTGCTAATCCAGGACTGATTCATTTTGACAAATGTCACAAAACGCGTAGCAGCACTGAATGCCTGTTCAGAAAGCACACTGGATGTAGGGCAGCCCAGCAGCTCAATTGTATACTGGGCAAGTTCTGGTGAGTATTCTGGTAACTATTGCAATGACCCAGTAATCCAGTAAATCGTCTACTGGAAAGCTCTACATGTCCGTTTTCGTCCGTAGATAATCTTCCACCATCTTTTTTAAATGAATCACTTATGTAACCCCTTCTCTACTACTCCTCCTTAGACCAACAAAAGCCTCAAAACTACCTTTTCCATGAGACTGTAACCTACCAAAGTCTGGAAAGGTGTTGCATAAACTCCTCTTTAAGGTGTCCTCAAGATATGTCATCCTGTGCTCCCTCTGTGGGCAGGATGAGTTGCAAGACTTTCCCCTTGTAAAGGTGGTCAAGGAGGGTTGCCAACTAATGATTCTTCACCTTGATGCCACCAATTCTCGGGTCCATTCCCAGGCTTAATAAGAATAAGGGAGCCCATGCACGCAAGTTTGCAGAGGCATGAGAAGTCCTCGGTCACTGAGGATTACACTATCTGGAACTGCCTCCTATCTGCCATGTACTCACAGTTTCTGAGGACTAAAAAACATCTCTTAAGGGTTGATGTATGTCTACTTCTGCTTCAATGCCTCCAAAACTGACAGAATCCTCCTCCTTCTCCCTCTCCTCTTGTGTGTTCTGTGATGTTGCAAGAATGGTGTCTGAAAAAAGCCTTGAGAGGAAAGGAAGTCCTCCTCTTCCTCCTGCTGCTCTTCCTCGAAAGCCCTATCCATAATGCCACACAGTATACTCCAGTAGAAACACTGATTGTGTCACTGATGCATGCATTATCATGCCTACTCATCATTGTCTCCTCCTCAAATGGTGACAGTACAGTGCATGCATCCTTTATCAGCAGCCTGTCAGAAACCATAAATCAGACTGACAGAAGTACAGTTAAATCACAATAGTTTATTAATAATAATAAAACGGTAAACATAGTCAAAACATAGCCAGAGTTCAGGAACCGGAACAGATAGTCAGACAAGCCAAAACATCAGGGAGCCAGAGATGAGCATAGTAGAACAGCAAGCAGGGTCTGGAGACAGAAGGAGCTGGCAATTAGCCGACAGCTGAGAGGCCAGCTTTGAGAAGGAGGAGCTAAGCCAGTCTCAGTCTCAAGTGAGAATTATTTTCAACAAAATGTAAACTCTGTAACTGATCACGCCATATTATGGAATGCTCATAAGGCTTGCCTACAAGGTCTTTTCATTAAACTTGGGTCCCAAGCAAAGAAAAACCACTCCTACATCACAGAATCCCTCTTAAACCAGATCTGAACACTGGAATTTACCAACAAAAAATCCCCCTCGAATACTATTTTCTCGGAAGAGACAGGAGAGCAGGGGGCAGACATCCAAACCCCCTGTGGGTGCCAAGCAATCTCCCAGCTGGGCCGGCCTGACACTGCTCCTGAGACAGGATGGGATAGCATCAGGTAAGGCTGTGTTTGTGGCAATGGACAATTGGTCAGTCTGCATTAATGGTCACTCTGCATTATTGGCAATGGTCAGTCTGCATTATTGGCAATGGTCAGTCTGCATTTATGGCACTGATCAGGCTGCATTTCTTTGGCACCGGTCAGGCTGCTTTTTTTTGGCACCGGTCAGGCTGCATTTTTTTGGCACTGGTCAGGCTGCATTTCATGGGCACTGTAAAATACCGTAGTACACCATTTGGTTCAGAATATTTTTTTTCCTTGTTTTCCTCCTCTAAAACCTAGGTGCATCTTATGGTCAGGTACGTCTTATGGAGAGAAAAATACGGTAAGCACTTCAAGGAGAACCGGAATTCACAAGAGTGAAATGCCATCAAGAATTTTAGTAAAAAAAAATAAAAAAACGTAGCTCACTGACAAAAGCAAACAGGCCTTCCCATCCTTCCCATCCCTCAAAGTCTGTTGGTGTACATCTCACTATCCCCCTGTCCACTCCCGCTCCAAGGTCTTTTACAATCCTATTGTCTCTGTAGTGTATACTAAAAAGTGAAATTATGTGCAGCACTCAAAACATTGAAATACTTACGTATATAAACTAATGTACACTGTGCAATGACCACAAAAACTAATAATAATGAAAATGCGATGTGTATACTAAAAAAAATGCTGTGTGCCAGTAAAGTGATTGGGTTAAGCCGCGTACACACGGGCGGACTGTCTGGCCAACTTAGTCCGTCGAAACACATTTCAGCGGACAGTCCGCTCGTGTGTGGGCTTCAGCGGACTTTTTCAGCGTGCAGTCTGGCGGACTAAGTATTTCGGAATTTCCGTAATATTGTCCGTCAGACTTTGGTTTCAGCAGACAATCCGCTCGTGAGTATGCTAGTTAGACGGACTAAGTATGGCGCATGCTCAGAAAGGATTTACACGGCGAAAGGTTGCATTGCTGTGTATTGGACTTCCTATTTCTAGTCCCGTCGTACGTGCTGTACACGTCATCGCGCAAACTTTCGACGGACTGTTTTGCATCCGTGTGTGGTCAAGTCCGTTCATTCGAAAGTAGGACGGACTGTCCGTCGGCCATTGGCTTGGGGAAAAAAGTCGAGCTCCCCTGAGCCTGTCGTTGTACCATATTCACACAGGTACTCGGTAATGTCCCTCTGCTGCAGCCCATGCAGCATTGCCAAAGTTGAGTTTCACCTGATGGGCATATCACAAATCAAACGGTTTATGGGCAGGTGGAATTCCTGCTGAATTTCAGCCAGCCAAACACTGGCTGTGTATGACCACCTGAAATGGCTACAGACTCTTCTGGCCTGCCTTAGAAGATCTTGAAAACCTGGGTACCTGTTTAAAAAAAAGCTGTACCACCAAATTGAGCACATGTGCCAGGAATGGCACATGTGTCAGCCTTTGCTGTTGAAGTGCATAAAGAAAGTTAGTGCCATTATCGCACACCACCGTTCCTGGCTTAAGCTTCTGTGGGGTGAACCGCTTCTGGGCCTGTCCCTGCAGAGCTGAAAGAATCTCTGCTCTGGTGTGGCTCCTATCCCCCAGACAGACCAGCTGAAGGACTGCATGGCATCTTTCAGCCTGAATTGCTGAATAGTCCCTTGGACCCTGGTGGTTTATAGGACAATTCAATAGAGAAGGACATGGAGGAGGAAAAGGAGGTTGAGCTGACAGATCTCGCATCATCACCACCAGCTGCATGGAGACGTGGCGGAAAAACAAGTTCCAGCACTAAATCCCGTCCTGCATCCTTCCTAGTTGCAAGCAGAGTTACCCAATGTGCTGTGAACAAAATATATAAGCACTGATCATGCTTGCTGGACCACGTGTGAGCAGTAAGGTGGACCTGGTTGCTGACTGCCTTGCTAAATGCCAAAACACTGCCTTCTACATGATTGTTCAGAGCAGGAATGGCATTACGTGCAAATAAATAGTGACTAGGAACCTCCCATTGTGGTATAGCACATTCTGCAAATTCACAGAAAGGGGGCAGAATCCACCAGACGAAAAGGCAGGAGTTGTAAAACCAGCAATTTGGACAAGCTGGAATTTAGATGCTGGGCATGTTTGATGCAGCAGCTGGGCAGAGAAACTTGCCTGCTATACTCTACAGCTGGGGGTGTGCTGCTGGCAGATGTGTTGCAAGCACCTGTGACACCCTTTGCTATACCATCACCCCTGTCATTGGAGGCTGCTGAGAGGTCATGAGATATAGTGGGGGGTAGACATGAAAAGCGAGGAGTGTGGAGGAGAATAATGGTTTCCCTTTTTATGGCTTTCATAGAGAAAAAGGGTTGGGATTTTAAATGAGGTGTCTATATTGTAGCTAATCGAGGAGTCAAAGTAAAACATAAACAAGTATTTATTTGTTTGCCATGATTGAGTAGGTACATGGCAGACAATACATGCAATAATGGCACATAATATAACAAATCATGTATCCAAAAACATTTGCATGTTAAAAAATATGAATAGAATATACAATATACAATAGTATTGTCCTCAATAATAAAAATCATTGTAATATGACAGTTATAATCCACGGCATTGCCTGAATCCAAAGACCATGTGGGTATGTATACATTGTATCTAGGATAGGCCCGATGCGTTTCATGGGATCTATCCAATCATCAGGGGTGGATGCATGATACATCTATAAAAAGGAGGTAAATATATCAACATAAACCATTCATGGACAAGAAATTAACATACATAAAGGGAGGATAAGGTGGTCATCCCTGTAAAACTCAAGTATCTGCTTAGTGTGAAACAAACACACCGTCGGGGTGCTAGGGCCAAAAGGAATGCCTGTTCCTGAAGCTGTAGTAGTAGGGTCCAACAGAAACACAGGGAACATGAGTATGGATGTAACCCAGAATGTCTGGAACAATGTAACAAAGGGGCTCCATTCTGTGAAACAATAAAAAACATAAATACACCAAATGGTGTTAAAGATGTAAAAATGTAAACTAATCAAAGAAAGGAGCCGAAACTAAAATGAGTGTGAACTGATATCAAAACAGCATAGATCCCCAGAAAATGTAATAAAATCCTCGGATTAAAAGCCACAAATGAAATAAATGTCATAATGCTAGTGGTAGTTACCTAGTGTTGCTGATATAGGAGTAGAAGCCAGCGGCACAGATTATGTATCAATGTGAGAACTGGCGGTAAATGGAAAAAAATCGCTGTTTGGATGTTTTTATGGCTTTCAGGTGCTCTTGCCAATGGGCTGAGTGATGGGAGTGGGCAAGGAGATAACAGCTCCACAATCTGATGGAATAGGACAGCTGCCTGGAACACATCCTACCTTGTTGGGGTTGTGCCTCCCTACTCACTTTCCTCCTCTGCTCTATATGGAACCCAAGTCGCGTCAGTGACCTCATCATCCTTCTCCTCCCAACCTCATCACTGGAGCCAACTTGTCAATACGCTGCGGCTGGGGGAATATGACTGACAATTTGTTGTTTATCAGTGTTCTCATCTCTCTGTGGGCTCATGTTACACCCTTCCTCAACCTCAGAATCAAGTAATGCCTGTGCATCATCAAGCAGCAAGTGGCTGATGCTGTGTTCAAATAATTCAGCTGACTTCCCCATGTATGATGCTGGGGCTATGGCAGGAGTAGCTGTGAACAAGGAGGCAGAATAAGCTGCTCTGGCAGCTGTGAAGGACTGTGCACTAGTCTCAGCTTGGATGATGGAGGATGAGGATGGTTTAGTATGCCAGTCAACCACCTCCTCTGCATGCTGTGGCTGGATAGAATGGGCAACATCACTAAACAGAGAAAACTGTGCCCTGCCTGAGGACGTACCATGTCCACCTTTGCCTGTGGACACATATGTTGCTGCCCCCTCATAGTGGCATGGAAACATCTGCCTCTCTTTACTGGCCTCCCAGACATGATGGCAGGGCGGCTTATTACCTAAATGTAATAGATACTGGAACATTTGTAATTGGATGAACTATATTCAATGAAAAGTGGGGTTTGGTGCACATTAAAATTGAGGACTGTTGCTGACAGAAATGTAAAACCTATAATAAAAATATCAAATAAAAAAGGGGGAACAATGACTAGGGGGGAAGCAGGCACGAGAAAAAAAAAAAAAAAAAAAAGAAAAACACCAAAAACAAAAAAGCGCAGCAACCAAAGAAAAAAGGGGGGGGGGGGTATACTGCACTGTATATAGCACTAAATGTTATGTAATACTGTGGTAAACACTAAACTACACTAACACTACACTGACACTCTAACCTCAGATTCACAATAACACACTAACTCGCTAGTAGCAAACAGAGCCCTGCTCTATCTACCTCCACTCCAACAACACACTGCAAAGGGTTCCTGTGGGGAGGAACCTTTTATAGTGTGGGGTGGGACTATGAGCACTGAGCCATAATTGGGCAAAGTCATCATGACTTTGTTCAATCATGGCTCTGACTGTGCTCTGATTGGGCAGTGTTGTACCTGCTCAGTGGTCAGGTACCTTGCTTCATCTAATTAGGGCACTAGAATGCACTGTGCAGTGCATTGTGGGGCATTTCGGCAGGGAAACATCCCACCGAGTGCCAAGCAAATTCGGGTGTTCCCTGAACAAGCGAACAGGCAATGTTTGGGCCTAACTTTAGTCATCAACATGCATGGGCAGCACAGTGGCTAAGGGCTTAGGACTTCTGTATAGCAGCACTAGGGTTGTCGGTTTGAGTCCCAATCCAAGCACTACCTGAACGGAGTTCATCCTGTGTCTGCATGGGCTTATCCCAGATCAGTTGTTCTCAACTCCCTTTCTCAGGACCCGCTAACAGGCCAGGTTTGAAAGAAAACAAATACATTGCAGGTGACATTTGCTGCTCAGTGATTAAAATACTGCAATCTACAATTACCCAAGGTAATACTTAAAATCTGGCCTTTTAGTGGGTCCTGAGGACAGGAGGTGAGAACCACTGCCCCAGATGCTCCAGTTTTCTCCCACATGCCACTTCCAAACTGTTAATAAAAGTGTTAGCTCTTAGGGCCGCCACGAAGTGCTCAACAAACAAATTTCCTAGCATACTTACCAGCTAGCCTGTGAAAAAAATGACCCAGAGAGGGTTTAGTTGTATACAGCAGTCCTAACTCTATATTTGGGAGTCTCCAAGTTGGAGCATATATAGCAGTGGATAAAGGGCAGGTATGTCTGGAGAAAGACCACTCCTTTTTAAAGGTGCAGGGACACAATAGATGTCCAGCAAGAGCACAGTGGCAGTTGAAGGTTGTTCCCACACAAAAGGGCTGCTCAGAAGAAGTCGTACTGATGTTGAAACATGTAAGTAGCGGAGTTGGCATGTGTGGCAAACGCAGGAAGTTAGCGGCTGAGGACAAACACAGTGCAGCCACCTGTGTAAAAGGATGTGGTTCCCCAGCATTGCAGGACTACAATCTTTCATTGCTATAGATGATTGACAGATAAGCCCTTAGGTGATCTTTTTATTCGAGTAGATTTGCTTTTATTAAATATAGAGGGTTTTATGAGATCACGCTATGTGGCACGTTGTTTCTTTATTGGGATATACGTTCTTATTTATCTGAGGCAGATAGAGGATTTGCAGAAAGACACCAACAGCTAGGGAGCTGTGGTCTTCCGGGGACACAATTCACATGCTCAATAGCTGTACTTAAAAAAGTTGGACATATTCAGTCAGTGAAAGTACTGTATGGCCCATGGTGGGCTGCATTGGGTGTTTTTAAGATTATCTAAGAGTAGATCATGTTCTGGAGAAGATTAGCATGGGAAGAAGACTGTTGATTTGGGACTTTGATCTAAAGGACACAGTTTTTTCAAACTTTGGACATAAAGGACACACTAGACTCTGGTATGTATTTTGGGGTGGACTTATGCTTCTTTTTTTTTTCTTGCTGTAGTGTGTGCTACAGAAAAAATATTTACAAATAAGAAACAATGATAGTTTAAATTGCTAGAAAATAATTTTTGTATGTATTTTTACTTTTTAGTCAAAGGGTTGTAAATAAAAAAGCACACAAGCACCTCCAATGTTCCTTTTGTGTTTTTTTTTTTTAGATCTGAGTGATTTGTGAGCACATTTAAAACATTTTTCTTTTGTAAATTTCAATGCTGCTGCAGCACTTTCCTGTAAATTTTAGAGATGTGACCTTAAATCAACAGGAATGGGGCACCACCAGACATGTTATTTGAAAGTAATTTGATATGTTTAAGTTTAAGCATTTAAAACACAATTGCTGTTACTAGGGGAAATCATGTCTTTTTTACATTGGTCCACCAAACCCACCCTCCATGCAATTATTATTTATTTTTTTTTTATTTCATTTTTTTTTTAGTCCAGCAAATAGGCATTTTCAAGTAGGCAGGTATGGCTCCTATTGATTCCAATAGGGGTTCAGGTTCAGCCTCTGAACTTCTTTGAAATTCCTTCATCATGGAGTTAATGAAAAACTGAATTCAATAACCCTGACTTGCTATTGCAGAGTTCTCCAAACTTTCTAAATGAAAGAACGAGTTTACTATCCTTCAGATTTAGGGAAGGGAGGGCGGACTGTTGCCATTGGGAGTAGAAAAGGTCCCAATGTCAGTGGGAATAAACAGTGCCCCATATTTGGCGTCAATGGGAGAAATAGCACTTCATCTTTTGACCCTTCATTGATGTCAAGGGGGGAATCATGTCCCATCATTAGTATCAAGTGGATGAAAATAGTGCCAAAAGGTTTTACCCCCTTAACGACCAGAGCACTTTTTGCAATTTGCCACTGCTCTGCTCTAACTGGTAATTGCGGGGTCATGCAATGCTGTACACAAACTTTTAAATTTATGTCCTTTTTTTCCCCACAAATATAGATATATTTTTTTGGTGGTATTTGATCACCTCTGGGATTTTTATTGTTTGCTATATAAATTAAAAAAGACTAAACATTTTTTTTTTTTAAAGATATTTCCTACTTTTTGTTATAAAAAAAAATCCAATAAATTCAATTTTAGTCATACATTTAAGATAGAAAAAAGAGGAAAAGCCGCGCTTATCAAATAAAAAACTAGAAGGAAGCAGCAGCCCAAATGTTATACTACATTTGGCATAAAGGGAAAAAGAGTGGGTTGCGCTACAAAAAAACTACTGAACAAAAGATACACCTACGTGAAAAAAAACTCCAAAAACTTTGACTTGATAACTTATCTATCCTATGCGGAAAAGTTTTAAGTGCAAGGAAATTTAAAATGATCATATAAAGATAAAAGGTGCTAAATCTGTGAAGACAGCAAATATACCTTGATATTATTCATAAAAACACCAACATGATAGTGGATACTCAAATAAATGTGAAAATTAGAGAAAGGGGTGAGCTTCACCAAAAATAAAATTAGTATTTATAAGCGAAAAAAACCCTACATAAAGATGTAATAAACTCTAAAGAATAGCTATTAAGTTAATAACTATACCCGAAGGTGGAATTATACTGGGTATAGATAGCAAATATGTACCAATATTATTAATAAGGACTCCTTAAATAATAATATAAATTATCATAATGTGAACCTACAAAAAAGCAATGTATCATCCAATAGCCAGTTACCCTAAACATTAATAAAACATCGTTATATGTGACAAAAAATTTTGATCATAACATAGAATATTGGAGTGTTCATAAAGTCCATAGAAAGTCTCTATTTACAAAGTATTCCACGGTGATATAGTGACAGCATAGATATCCAAAACGAACGTGACCCGTGTACAACCTCCACCATAGATATTACTGCCGCTTACCGAAGGTGTATGATTCCTTATTACAGAGAACCATGCAGAGCGGATGACTGATTCCCCGAGTCCAGGGTTTTCACAGATGGATGCGAAGGAACTCTGGAACCCGTTCGCCTCTCAATACACTCCCGCTCACAGGTTTACATAAAAAGTAATAAAACTCACAATAGTGTAAAACCCAAATAAATTTTCATCGAACCTAAGAGACAAATGCGCACTTACAGAAATGAAGATTAAAACGATCGTTAAGCAAATCGGAGCCGGCCGGTCTCGATTCGCGCCCAATAATTCTGCAAACAAACAACACGAGATGGTGGCGTCAGGACGTTGCTCCTCCTCCCTACGCGTTTCGTCACTATACCCCGTGACCACGTCCTATAGTGACGAAACGCGTAGGAAGGAGGAGCGACGTCCTGACGCCACCATCTCGTGTTGTTTGTTTGCGGAAGTATTGGGCGCGAATCGAGACCGGCCGGCTCCGATTTGCTTAACGATCGTTTTAATCTTCATTTCTGTAAGTGCGCATTTGTCTCTTACGTTTGATTAAAATTTATTTGGGTTTTACACTATTGTGAGTTTTATTACTTTTTATGTAAACCTGTGAACGGGAGTGTATTGAGAGGCGAACGGGTTCCAGAGTTCCTTCGCATCCATCTGTGAAAACCCTGGACTGGGGGAATCAGTCATCCCCTCTGCATGGTTCTCTGTAATAAGGAACCATACACCTTCGGTAAGCGGCAGTAATATCTATGGTGGAGGTTGTACACGGGTCACGTTCGTTTTGGATATCTATGCTGTCACTATATCACCGTGGAATACTTTGCAAATAGAGACTTTCTATGGACTTTATGAACACTCCAATATTCTATGTTATGATCAAAATTTTTTGTCACATATAAAACGATGTTTTATTAATGTTTAGGGTAACTGGCTATTGGTCGATACATTGCTTTTTTGTAGGTTCACATCACATTATGATAATTTATATTATTATTTAAGGAGTCCTTACTGATAATATTGGTACATATTTGCTATCTATACCCAGTATAATTCCACCTTCGGGTATAGTTATTAACTTAATAGCTATTCTTTAGAGTTTATTACATCTTTATGTAGGGGTTTTTTCGCTTATAAATACTAATTTTATTTTTGGTGCAGCTCACCCCTTTCTCTAATTTTCACATTAATTTGAGTATCCACTATCATGTTGGTGTTTTTATGAATAATATCAAGGTATATTTGCTGTCTTCACAGATTTAGCACCTTTTATCTTTATATGATCATTTAAATTTCCTTGCACTTAAAACTTTTCCGCATAGGATAGATAAGTTATCAAGTCAAAGTTTTTGGAGTTTTTCACGTAGGTGTATTTTTTGTTCAGTAGTTTTTTTGTAGCGCAACCCACTCTTTTTTCCTCCAGTCATACATTTAAGCCAAAATGTATGCAGCCACATGTATTGGGTAAAAAAATTCAAAAAAACGTATATTTATTGGTATGCACAAAAGTTATAGCGTCTATAAACTATGGTGCATTTACTGGAATTTAGGCAGCTTTTAGTTTAGTTTATGACTGCCTATCTCATTTATTGAGGTGCTAAAAACCAGGGCAGTACAAAGCCACTCCAAATTATCCCCCTTTAGAAAGTAGACACCCCAAGGAATTTGTTGAGAGGCATGTTGAGCCCATTGAATATTTTATTTTGTCACAAGTGATTAAAAAAATGACACAAAAAATATTTTATTTTTTTTTACACAAAGTTGTCAATGAAATGATATATCGCTCACACATGTCATGGGAATATGTGGAATTACACCCCAGAATACACTCTGCTGCTTCTCCTGAGTACAGGGATACCACGTGTGAGACTTTTTTGGGAGCCTAGCTGCGTACAGGACCCCGAAAACCAATCACTGCCTTCAGTCTAAGGGTGTAAATTGTTGATTTCACTCACTACCCATCACAGTTTCGGAGACCCTGAAATGTTGAGATAGCACAAACCCCCCACAAATGAACCCCTTTCTGGCGATCCATCCATAGGGGGAGCACGCGTACTGCCCCCCCCCCCCGGCAGTCTCAAAAAAAATGGCCTTAAGTGCACTGTGTTCGGGCGTCGGACACAGTGCACTATGGGAAGCGGCACGTCTATGCAATTACGAGATTGCAAATGAGGCTCTTCATTTGCAGGCTTTTGACCCACCTTGCGTGGCGCAATCCATCGCACCAAACAGTTACCATCCCATCGCCCGTAGTATGTATTACTATAGCCGGGTGCTTTGATTGACAGTAGGGTTACGATTTCACTGCCGGTTTTCCCTATGCCAGTGCGCCTGAGTGGAAGAAGCATGAGAAGCGGACTCCTCCACTGCCGCTGCTCACCATACACTTAGCCTTAAAGTTGATTCCAGCAAGCGATGGTAAGGACAGGCTGTCTCCTGTGATCCTCAGAATAAGGAGCCCAAATTTGGCAAAAAGTCACTAATACTTCACAGAAGAGACTTCTTTCGAGATCCTGGTTCCTCAGCTGCTCAGTGCTCAGCTTCCTCTGTGCTGTTAGTTGCAGCTCCCGTGCGCATGCGCGGGAGTGACATCACACGGCTCCGGCGAATCACAGAGCCGGAGTCCGCAGCCTGGAAGGAAGAGGGCCAGAAGATGGATGCTGCCCAAGCAGGGGACATCGCTGGATTATTTTATAAAATAGAAAGAAGAAAATATAGTTTTTTTCTCCAAATTTCCACTCTTTTTTTCACTTATAACGCAAATAAATAAATAAATAAATCAATAAAAAAAAACGGAGTCATGAATAAACACCAAAATAAAGCTCTATTTGTGCAAACAAAATGATAAAAATTTAATTTGGTTAAAGTGTAGCATGACCGCGCAATTGTCATTGAAAGTGCGAGCGTGCTGAAAGCTGAAAATTGGTCTGGGATGGAAGGGGGCGAAAGTGCCCTGTATTGTAGTGGTTAAAGTACAATAAGTCTCTGAATTCTTTTTAATAACGTTGTTGTGCTGTTGCTAACCAAATGACGAATAAAGTACTTCTTACCATCAATGTGACTTCTGGTGCTGCATGGTTTTGCTGATAGCTTTGTAGTCTGGTTGATACGTGGTGAGGTTAAGCTTCATGCAGGCGTTGAGACTTCAATCCTTTAAACGTGATCATAGGTTGGTCTTAATGTTCTTTAGATGTGAGAAATGCCTATGTAGAGCCAAACATTGTCAGTACAGCAATACTCACATGCTGCAGCACGTGGTATGTGATGGGAATCGCGTTCCAAATTTTGAGAATCAGCTGGTCCGTGTTTTGAAGTTTTTTCAATATCCACATCTCCCCTACGATTGTCTGCTTGTTTACCACTACACAAGCAGGCAGATTCACGAGCAGTTGAGGCGGATGATGACGCCAGCGCGCCGCTCACCTAGGCCGCCGTCAGGTGTACCAAGATGGCCGCCGCTCCAGAGCTAGGCCAAAGCTGCGGCCTTTCCTATGGGCTCAATCCGCAGATCGGCACTCCATGCGATCCGTGGATTGAGAGGCAAGAGCCAGATGTAGCCATCAAAAGAGCCACATCTGGCTCGCGAGCCATAGGTTCCCGACCCCTGCTCTAGACAATAGTCTATTACGTACAATATCCTGTCATATTATATTCTTTTACAAAATGGGCCAAATGACCAGACGTTGTGTCCATATTAAAAAGGGGCTCTAAAAGACATGTTGATATATTCATGAATGGATCGTTATTGCACATCACATATGCCTATTCCCCGGATACCCAGTAACCTAGTTTTGTATATGTGCAAAATTCTGACAGGTTTGTTTCGTTTCCCTATATATATATATTCACAACAAAACATTTGTCAACCATTCCAGCATTTCATCTACTTATATACATCATCCTGTTATAATACATATGATCTATACAATTGTGGTCTCCCCCATGCACACATAGAGAGCCATTTTAATATAGACTAATTATGCAAGCAAGTAATGGTCTACACATAGAACACACCATATTAACGTAATCGATTTCATGCAGGTTCTCTCTTAAAATATAGATATTTAATTTTTACCATTCAACATCATGTTATCAACACTTGTTTGTTTAAGATGCATGCCATCTCCCTGTGTATTTGTTTTTTAAAATTTGCACCTTTTGTTGTCCTGCTGGTAATCTGACCACGTTTTATTTATGGGTAGTTCTAATTTTAGGCCACAAAATGGGGCCAATCCCAGCCACTAGAGGGCCTCTCAAACTGTACATTCATGTAAGTGTTAACTGCTGCACCACATCAGCCAATCAATGCCCCTTATATAAGGGAGTCACATTCCTACACAAGCCAGCTTGAAAAAGGAGCGCACCTGTCATTACCATCGGCGGAGCGCATGCTCGGAGACTGGTTGCATCATATCTGGTGACGTCAGACGCTGCTGCTGTCCACATGCGTTCCAGCCCCTCTTCTTCTTCTAGCCTAATACATCGAGCTGACAATTGACACCCACAGGAGAAGAGGCTATCGAACCACCGCTGCAACCCAGCCAGTGCAGAGACTCATCTCACAGGACTTAATGGTGTGCTTCACTTCACTTACCAAGATGTGTTTTTATGCCTTGTTATATTAAATGTCATACAGTTTACTTCTGCGGCATTCCTATCTTTTGTTTTGGGGGCACCCAAGCAGGCATGCTCCTGACCTGCAGCTCTGCATGTGCATTCACACAAGGAGCAGCGGGTATTAGGGGGGCTTCTGCACACAGGTGCCTTTACAACCACTTTAAAGCTTCAAAAAAGCACCACCAAAGCATTAAAAACACATCACAAAAAGCATGTTGAAGCGATAGGCACTTTGTGTGTTGAAGTGTAAATATGCCTCAACAGGTATTCTTTGCTAAATTTATTTTCACTTTAAATCACTTCATTCACTGGGATAACTTAAAATTCACTATGAGGCTGGGTTTGGATGTAGGTTCTCTGCATCCAATTCGCATGACAGGAGACACTGCCTGGCTCTCTATTGAGCCTGTTTACACATCTTCATGGCGGCCTGTCAACATCGGATACGGATGGGCGGGTTTCAATGCCGGCCTGGGGGTAAGAATTTGAAAATAAAATTGTTTACTGGGTTTAGTATTTGAGCTCAATATGTTATCCGCTTGCCGACTGTATAACAGATATACAACAGCAAGGTGGCCCTGCTGCACCAGATCAGGTACCTAGTACAGGATCTGGCACGTCTGTGTACGCGTGCACCACAGGCAATCCGGCTCTGCTGTGATTTTACACAGCAGATGCCAGCCAATAGATTAACGCCAGCAATTGTCCGAAACACACAACAGGGCTCTGCCTATGTAAACAAGGCAGAGCTCTGTCCCATCAGCGGGGAAGTAATAGATTTACTTTCCCCGCAAAGCAGTAAAAGCACCACACTGTGTACACAAACACTGGCTAGATTCACCTTCCAGCAGGACAACCACCCTAAGCATACAGCAAGAGGTACAATGGAATGGTTTAGATGAAAGCATATTCAGGTTGTAGAATGGCCCAAAGTCCAGACCTAAATCCAGTTGAGAATCTGTGGCAAGACTTGAAAATTGCAAATTGCTGTTTACAGGCACTCTCCATCCAATCTGATAGAGCAGGTGCTATTTTGCAAAGAATGGGCAAGATTTTCACTCTAGATGTGGCAAAAATGTGCCAAACATCCCCAAAAATACTCTAATTGCAGCGAAAGGTGGTTCTACAAAAGTATTGACTCGGGGGGGTTGAATATAAATGCACGCCACACTTTTTTTCATAAATGATTATATAAAAATTTGAAAACCATTTACCATTTTCCTGCCACGGTGTGATGGTCTATCAAATAAAACTGCAATAAAAAAAACATTTATGTTTTTGGTTGTAACATGACAAAATGTGGAAAATTTCAAGGGGTATGAATATTTTTTTCAAGGCACTGTATATAATTTGTGCACTGTGTAAGTCCAATATATGAGTTTGTGTTATTTACTGTGTTTTTTTTTTTTTTTATTATATAGAACACCTTTGTACCCACTATATGAGCATCACTAAAGATTGTTACCAATTCTTGGTTAAGGTTCAAGCAGCCACAACATTAAGCTGCTACCAAATGTGTACAAGCCATATTGCTTTTAATATCCAATTTTTATTCTAAAATATAATAAAAAGTTTATATTGTTTTACAACTTTTGCCTTTGGAGTTTTGTCTGAAATGCCTACAAATAGTCCCTATTCCATTGGAGGGTATTTCTTTTCTGTTCAGCTTGGGATGATGGCATTCTCACAGATCTCTACCATACATTTTTCTGATTGGTGCATCTACAATATAAAAAGGTTGCCTTGGGCACACTTCCAAATTTGTACGCCTGGTCCCCAGAATTGTACCTGGTCTTTACAGCAAATATAATTTCTCACTAGGGCTGAAACGATTAATCGATAATAACCGATAATGAAAATCGTTGTCAACAATTTTCATTATCGATTAGTTGGTCCGCACCATGCGATCCGCGGCCTTAGGAAAGGCCGCGGCTTCGGCCTAGCTCCAGAGCTGGTGGCCATCTTGGTACACCCGGCGGCAGCCAGCTGTGCGCTGACGTCACCCCCAGTGCGTTGTTCAGCCTGTATCAGCCCAAGTGAAGGAATTGTGGAGGAGTCACGCTGGATGCCTTGCCTGCCCTCATTCAAAACTTCTTTTATGCAGGTACCACTACATTTATCACCTAATTTAACCTAATAACTAACTACTATCTATTAGATAGTAGTTAGTTATTATCTAATCCTATCTAAGCCTTTCCACTTGCTCGGCACAGCCACATTGTTGATTTAAATAAAAGGTACAACACTATCTCTCCCCCCCAATAAAATACAGCTTATTAAAAGCATAAAAACATAGCATATCACTGACGATTTGCGCCAATAGGCATCCCGGGACTCATCACGGCGGTCTGTTTGGAGGAACTTTGATCGGTGGTGAGCTTGGTGCAAATCATTAGTGATATGCTGACTATGTTTTTATGCTTGTAATAAGCTGCATTTTTATTGGGGGGGGGGGGGGGGGGAGAGATAGTGTTATACCTTTTATTTTAATAAACAATGTGGCTGTGGGGGGCAGGGATAGTGTTATTTTTTTTTGCTGATCCGAAAATTTATCCGATCAGTGACTCTGATCCGATCCGTGAGTTTTTTGATCCGTTGCACCCCTAGTCCGCACCTTCGCCCCTGCCGGTCCATTAGAATCCTGTGTTTCCTCCTGTGTCCTACGCATGCACCATGTCCATGAGCACGCCGCTACGCCTGCTTGCATTCTCCACCCAGCTGACGTCGTGCCATCAACGCACCTGTGCTGCTTTCGGCTCCTTCCCCCCCCCCTCTACCCAGCAGCCTTCCGATAGACCCGCCGCAGAGCGCAGGCGCGGCAAGCCCTCGCCGGGCCGCTTTCCAGCGCTGCCGTGATTGCAGGTTGTGCTCTGTAAATGCGTGCATCCATCTCCAGTCTTCGGGTTGCCCTTCGCTCCATTCGGAGGAGTCGGCTGAGTCACGTGTGGTGGGTCCGGACTGAGACACCACCCCGGCACACCGAGGAGGAGCCGCTGTCACCTTGAAGGGGTGAGAAAACCCGAGACACCGGAGGGGGGGGGGGGAGGGAGCACTGAGAGGAGGTGGGGCAGTGACACCATGTGAGAGGGGAGGAATGTGTCCTCTATACTGGGGGACACGTGTGTGTGTGTTTGTAATATATATTTCTCCCCTTTTTCAGTTTTTTTTTTATCCGATTAATCGAAAAAAATAAATTGGCCGATTAATCGATTATGAAAATAATCGTTAGTTGCAGCCCTATTTCTCACAGGAGGTGACTCAGTGCACCAGAAGTCATGGGGTACATTAAAATTTCAGCAGGCTAGCATGTTCTCACTTGCCATAATGCAATTGTAAGAATCATCAATATAACTGAGCATTTATTAGAATAGTGAGATGTATAAACAAGATGATTACACTTTAAGAACAGTAAACATGAAGTTCAGACGCTAAAACTATATTCCAGTAAATTTTATGGTTTTAATTTTTAGCAATGCAGTTACAGGTTATCACAATGCCAAATTACAAACATTTTCATTATGGATGAATACAAACAACTGGGCACTGGAATATGCATAGAATGGGATGAAATGCACCCTTTCCACAAAGAGAACACCAAGATATGTCTGGATAAATTAGGACACATTTTTATTTAATTTTTTTTATTTGTTTTTTTTACAAATCTCATTTTTCAAATTTCCATTTAGTCTAGTTAGGAAGTGAAAATGCATTTGGCGCATAAAAATTCTGAAAATTTTTAAACATAAAAAGGAGATACATATCTCTGTATGACTTGTACAAACACCCACCATCAAAACAGATTTTTCTGTTTACACCAACATAAAGTCTGTGAGAATTAGTGTTTTGAAGTTTAACACTAGTTTAATTTTTCTTTCTCCCCATTTAAAAATCAAAAGGGTACCAGCAACAACTTTTAAACCAACAATGAATTCGTGCACCAACAGTTCAATTTCTAAATAGCTATATGTTTATATATAGTTTTACCTTAAAGTGTACTTTTTAAAAATTCTACATAACATTTTTGCCATTTATAACAAAACTCACTAAGGCCACTCATGCATTAGATATTTATGATTTGAATGGGTAGCAGCTTCAACAGGAATATCTAGATAGGGAAAAGGAGGGGGGAAAGTGCTTACAAACAGGGTGTTTTTTATTTTTTTTTAACTTACATTGGACCTTATGTGCCATGCCCTACCAAACATTTGTAAAGTTGGCCATCTTGTAAATATGATTAGCTAAAACGTTTGTGTAATAAAAAAAGAAAATAAAAAAAAAAAAAAAAAAAAAAGAAAAGCCTACAAAATTTTAGCCCAGCCGTTTTGATTATTTTTTATGATGTCCTTTAACTTGCATTAAATGCAAAAGAATGCAAATACAAAATAGTTTTCATTAAAGTTTCAAGAACCCCCCCATATTTAAGCTTGATGCATGCATAACACCTGCATGAACTTTAGATTGGTCTCCTCACAGGCATCACAAGCCACCGTCAAAGTGCATTATGGGGTACACAACCAAATTTGGCCTTTAAATCGTTTTAAAATTAAAAGTTATATATAAAAAAAAAAAAAAATACATAAAACAGAAGCCTTGAAACTAAACTACAGTCTTGCAGTACAGGTTCCCCTCTACTGAACTTTCTTTCTTTGATTTCACTGTACACTGACATTTTCATGGTGTGCAGTAGAAGTTAGAGCCCACCTGATGATCTAGCTGGAGGTCATTCAGCACCATCTCACTTTTACCTTCGCAGCCTTATACCTAGTACACACAGTGAGAACATTTGTCGGGAAAAAACAAAAACAAAAAACAAAACAAAAACAAAACAAAAACAAAACAAAAACAAAACAAAAAAAAACTAAAAAAAAAAACAACATGCATTTGGAGTGATCGGTTGATAATCTGTTAGTACACATCTTTCAAGAGATGAATATGCAAAAATATCCTAATGTACAAGCATGAAAAAAATCTAAAAAAAAAAAAAAAGAAAAATCGTGTGACCAAGACCACACATGCTCTGAAACGAAAGAATACATTACACTACATCATATCACTTCCAAAGTTGTATTCTGTGAGAATTTTCATAACTTTAGCAACCTTTCAAAAAGACTAGCATGCAAAAAAAAAAAAATAACTAAAAAAAAACTAAAAATGAACTACCAAGAAAATCCAGACGATAATTTGTCAAATATTCTCATTGTGTGTACTAAGCTTTACTGACCCTTTCATTCATTAGATTTCAGTTGTTGTAGACATTGAGGCTCAGCAGTACATGTGGGGAGTGCCTAGGAAAGTCTGCATAAAAATGCATTCTTCCTACAGCACTGATATTCACCAATCAAGGTATTTTGAGATTTGCACAACTTCTCCCAAGAGTCATTTCAGTGCTTGCATCAGGGCTAAGGGATCTTGACAATGAATACCAAGGGCAGAGTACTGTGATGTTTTTGGGAATGTACAAAACTGTTGTCCACTCCTGCCAGCAAGGAACTACCTGCATTACATAAAAAACACAGACCTGGTGAGGAAACTGGTTTTAAAATAAGGAATAAAAAAAATGGTTTAAATAACTTAATTTGCATGTTGATGGAGAAGGGGAGGGGGACGGACCAGGCAAAGCATAATAAGCAAAATAAGCAGAGTAGCAGTGCACCAACACAGTGTGTTATCAGGATTTGCTTTTTTTGGTGCACTAATGAGAACAGTTTTAACAGCATTGAGCTGCTTCAAAGATATTGTAATCAACGCTGCATATGTAATCTGATCAATACAGCCAAGATGGCCAAAACAAAGTTAGTTGTGCTTTCAGTGCACTGAGAGCATAAAGGCATATTTAAGGGCTCATTCACACAGTGTGGTGACTGGTGGTTTTCCGCAGTGGTTAAAGACAACAGTCATCACTAGAGCACATGAAAATAATTGTTTTCTAGGAAGTGCAGTGAGTTTTGGTAAAAAACAGACATGTAGCAATTTACAGCAGCACACAAGAAGGCACTGCATGGCACTGTGCTGCTGTACAGTGACACAAATTGTCACTTTGTGATGCTTCAAATAAAACGTAAAAAAACAAAAACAAACCCCATCACTCATTTGCTCCAGGCAGCTAACTGAAAGTTGCCCACTCTAAAAACAGAGCATTTAACATATGGCCAAAAAACTGCCAGTGAGCACTTTGTCCATACCTTGCTCAAAGTTACATTTATAAAATAGAGTATGTGTAGGTACAATATGCAGAAGAAAATACCTTTAGAAAAAGATAACAGCTGCAAGTCTAGAGAAATTGCATCTCCATTCTAACAAAGGTAAATAATGCGATACAACTTGTATTTTTTTCTTTTTCTTTTTTTTTTAAACAGTCATACACATTTTTTTTTATATGTTAAAGAACATGGAGAGAAAAAGAAAAAAAAAATAACACACAACACACACAATGTTTGAAAATGGTATTTAAAAGCGAGATACCTGTGAAAGTCACTGCTACTAATTCTTCATAACAAATTTTTGATCTTACATACTATTTAGAACAAATAAACCAATTGTAAGAAAAAAAAGGCTGAAATGCAAATTTCAGAGGAGTTCTAAATTGTTTTTGCAATTTTTGGTGAATTGCTCCTTTACACTGTACTTTGTAGTTTGCAGGCAGACCAATATTAAATTATAAAGGTTCTCTTTAAAGTAGATTCTTTAAAATAAAGAAAAAAATAAAAATAAATGGCACAATTGAAAAAAAGAAAAAAAAAAAACCAAACACGCAACCTCTAACACTTCATACACTACAATATAAATTTCGAATAAGTTATATTGATTGTGCAGACTTATAAACCAAAATGTAAGATAAAGGTTTAAAAAAAAAAAAAAAATTGTAAACACATATGGTAGTACAATTTAATTCTGCAAAACAAGCAAACACAGCAAAAAATAAAAATAAAAAAGACATTAAAACAGAAAAATAAAATAAAAACAAAAACCACATTTAAGGTTCATCTACACAGATAAGCCCAAACTGTGGATGGAATGTATATATATTTTAGTTGAAATATTCCTAACACCCAAGAGGTCACTGTCGAGAGAAATTTTACAACAAGAACTAAATCAAGAGGCACTTAAAATAACCATATAATATTTAGGTTTTACTTGTCTATGGCACCAAATATTCACTACTTCCCACTTATCTCACTTAACACAGGGTTTCTTTTTTTTGTACTTGCTACTAATTTGCCACACAATCCTACAGATGCAACTCAGAAATCAGGCTTGTACGAGGAAACACAAAATGGGACTCTTATTTTACACAGGTCTATCAGAAAAATGGGCGAGTTTTGTATCAGTTGAAATTAAAAGAAAATGTCCAAAAAGGAGCAGGATGTGTAAAAGAAAACCTTCCATTCGCAGAAAAAGAAAATTGCCAATGTATATGTAAAACAAAGCAGTTGCTGCAAATGGTGGAAAGTCCTGAACATTCCAATGAAAAAAAAAAAAAAAAAAATGTAACAAAAAAAAACTTAATATAAGATATAAAATATAAGATTGTGCATAGGTTAAATGAAAGTAGTCAATGACTGTCATACAGGCTATGCCTGAATTGTGCAGTGCTCAGCTCATATTGCGTAAATCTCCATACAGATAAAAATGAATATGGGGGGAAAAAAAAAGGAAAAAAATAAGGATTATTAATAACTTATAATAACAAAGCTACATTGCGATTTAAATGAAATACTGAGCAAAGATGAGCAAAGCTGATCTTTAAACAACTGTCCCAACTTGGTGCATAAATCGCAGGCAATATTTGCAGGGTTCAGAGACTACCTTTTCTTTTAGCTGAATCTGCTTTATTGAATAACTTAAGGTCAAGTGATTGAGCAATAACCACACACAAGTACCTGCACCACACTTAGAAGAGTCAAAACTTTTGCAATAATAATAACTGCAAAAGGTATCGGTTGTGTACATTTCTTTTGTCTATGAAAGACCTGCTTCTTGCACGGAGCTGCTAAAAACAAAGGCTAAATGGTATTTTACTATACATATGCATACACATGCATACACATTATACAGTATATTTCACTGCAGTCGGAGATCTTGTATGCGTTGATCAGATACGATTTTACTTGGGGTCACATAAGTCAAGAATGTACACTCCACCAGATGTAAGTACATACACATGGTTCCCATTCTGGACCAAGTGTGTACAAGCGATACAACTATAACAAATGAAGAAGGCAATTTAGGTTACAGTCATGGTTATGTTCAAGTGTTAAAGAATTTTAGAGTTTATAAAACAAACACTATGGAATGAAAAAGTTAAATGTGCCTGTGACCTTGCTACTTCTGTCTGCAAGTTTATAAAGCAGAGGGCACCAAAATACTACGGTCCTGACACCAACACCTGTATGGCGTGGAGATGTCCATTTAAAGTAAATCTTTACTGAGTGATAGGAAAAACTGCCACTTCTCTTCACCTTACATTCGTTTCCTGACAGTCTCTGGTTTAGAGGTTTTCCCTGACCAAGCACAAACATGCAGATTAGAAAGTCAGAATCCCCGATTTCCACATCTGTTCTGGGTCAGTGAAAACCATTCATGCTGTCAGATGAGCATGACAGACAGCCACCATTTTCAGATGTCAGCAAAGGAAGCTCTTAGGTTATCAAACAGGCTTGTGGTAAAGCAACTGCCGCAAAAATAAAATGCTTTTTTTTTTCTTTTCTTCTAGGTCGGCCTCAACAGTTAGTACTTGTTGCTACTTCATTAAAGAGAAACCAGGCTTTCAGAACAAGAGACTATTGGGAGTCTTGGATTCCTAGTTGACAGCACTGGTTCCTCCTCTCAGCCCTATACGAGTCAACACGTGTTTTGGCCAGAGAATGAAGCAGAGAACCAGGAAACAGACGAGCCTAGAAGTGTAATTTTCGGAAAATTCTTCAAAAAGCAGTTTCACTTTAATACAACTGAGATCAACACAGTGGGGGTGTAGGGTCGGTATCTTTGAAGGCGACACTTTTTTTTTACATTTATAGTTTAGGGCCAGTCTCTATAAAAAGTACCTAGAAAAGCAATATTTGTTTTTGAAAAATAGGCTTTGGCCAACAGTCACATTTATTATCCAGCGCTTATAAAAACCGAACAAACGTTATTTCTTTGTACTCGCTGCTAAACATACAAAGCTGACCATTGTCCGTTGCTGCCAGATTTCACAAAATGTAGGCAGTTTATTCATGCAAAATCTGAAAATGTTCTGTTGTATAACAGATAAGTAAATGGTGTGGCATATTAATGTAGTCACAGCACATCAATTCCATACGAAATGAACATGCATGATAACCGAGCGAAAGGATACCCCCCCACCCCTTCACACAGGAACAAAGCTGAGGCTGTTAATCTCAAGCTATGTGCTGGAGTTGGCTGAAGTAACTTATGCTGATAACAGAGGAACTAGACAGAGAAATGACACTTCGTGCTTTGAAGAGAAGTAAACACGAAGGCCAGCCATACAGTGCGAAACTCTTTTCTGCAACCTATGGGTTGCAGGAAAGAAATTTGCACAATTCCCCCATCAACACAGAGAAACCCTCCTGTCAAACAATTGTCTGCTCACAGCAGGGGGGGGGGGGGGGGGGTGTTGACAGATGAGGGAAGCCGTCCACCAGGAGAAGACCGCGACAATCAGAAGAGAATCCAGCAGGCTAGTTGTACCAAAGTTGATCAACTTGATACTTTAAGCCCAATTAGGAGTTGAATCTCAACTAGATTCATACAGTGTAAGGCTGGCCCAAGTCTTTGTTCAGCAATTGTTGACTTCTTTGGGTGAGGAAACTTAATGATCCTCTTAGACTTGAAGGGCTCTGACAGCACAGAATGAAAAAAAGCATCTGTATCAGCCTGGTCATTGTTAACTATGAGGCAGTCTTGAGCTAAACCCCCCAAAACACTAGTATAAACCTGTATTGAGAAAGTAGGTAGGCTGCCATTATTGAACTCTCAATCAGAAAACGCTGGTTGCCTGGCTAATATACTGATCCAAATGCTTCAACACTTTAATTAAACCGACATCAACCGAGTATGCACAGATTAATATACACAGAATTGTCCTAGCTACTGATTTGTTATAAGTCACTGAATCAAAGTATTGATGCCAGGGACAGTCCAGTGTCTAGGAGCTTCAGGTCAGCAATGATCGATTCCATAATGTCGCCCAGAACGGGGGGTTTAGGTGACAGGGGCACCAAGTTCCAATTGGGTTGCTGCTGCCTCAGAGTGTATGGTGAGCTGGATGATATTCAGTACCATACAAGTTCAGGACCAAAAAATAAACAGGTGGGGCAGAGAGAGGTTATCAGAAACCTTGCCAATAGGTGGAGTAGAATTGAAGCTTATAAGGGTTTTTTTTTTCTTTGTCAGACTAACAAACTTGTAATATTATATATATATATATATATATATATATATATATATATATATATATATATATATATACATACATATATATATATATATATATATATATATATACATACATACATACATACATACATATATATATATATATATATATATATATATATACACATACATATATACATATACATATATATATACATATACACACACATATACATACACACACACACTTTTTTTTTACAGATCTTAAAAAAAAATAAAAAAAATAAAAATAATGAGGAATGTTTACCATTTACACATTTTAATATTAGTGAGGCAGACTCAGTTGAGGAGAAACATTAGGAATACAATGCAAGACTAAGTAGTGTTCGGCATAAAATTAAAGTAGTTGAATTCTGGAAAATTACATTACTATTCACATCTTTACTTTAAAACCCTTTATGTATTTTGTGGCTCTCCATCTGATAGATGCTACTATGTTGCAAATGTTTGCTACTAATACATTAAGAATAGCAGACAAAATTATTCTTTTCATGTACAAAGCCTTTTATCTTCCCAAAAACATGTTCAAACATCAAAACTACACAAACTAAAGCCTGCAACACGTACCGAAATTTGGAGGGTTAATCAGGAATTGCCTAGATTTCTGTATGTGTGTACCTCTTTCCAAAATAAGCTAGTCTAATGATCAGCTTCTTCCTGAGTAGTCGTGCTGAAAAAAAAAAAAAAAAAAAAAAAAACGCATTTGATCAGCGCTTGCAGCCAATGGTTAAAATGCTGATCTGCCTATTCCGATAGGGGATTGGGGATGGAAGAGGAAGGCGTCCATGCAGTCAGAACACTATAGCCCAGTATCCACGTCACTTGCTTGGATGCGAAAACCCAACAACTCTGTGGGCCATAAACATCTCGATGTGCACAAGCAATGCCATAAAGTCAAGAATTTTGGAAGGAATGGGGGATTATACAGACCTCCAACAGAAAACCTCCATGAAAGCACCACTGTTAAATCAGCACTTCAGTACTTCATTTAAATATAGGTCACCATCTCCCTGGTCTATTCCCACATATCTTGTCAATTTTATCAACAATGACACAAGATAACTACTGAGATGTTCATGAATGCGATTAGACTGACATACCTGCCAGATTGGGTTTTGGACTTTCCCCAGATAGGTCTTGTTCATAGCGCCAAGTTGCCCAATGCTTGCTCTATAACTCCCAATAGATACAGAATATAGTTTGAACTACAGTGACAAGACTTGTAGCACAATAGTTTGTAACTAATGACAGCTCCTAATAAAAAAAAGTGGATTTATGCATTGGAGGTGCAGTGAGGCAGGGTTCAATCCCTTGTAAGGTCTTCTGCCTTGCAGAGAGGGAAGACAGACAGATATCCCCATATTCGAGTTCAGCTTTTAAATTCAGCTACTATATTCATTAACCCACAGAAAAAAAAAAAAAAAAAAAAAAAAATGAATGCTGTACTACTCATCCCATAATTTGGTTTCCTCAAAAAAATTGTGAGCTGTATTGCATAGTCCCTCATTCAAAACTAGCGTTACCTGACTTAGTTGTTGGGCCAGACCCCTATGCCAGGTTCCTGGACTGTAGTAAAGACCTATAAAAAGGATCAAACTTTGACAAACACCTCCCCCCTTTCACATCAATTTAAAGGATAAACCAACGTAAAAATTAGATATATAATTTTTACGTTGGTTATCCTTTAAATTGATGTGAAAGGGGGGAGGTGTTTGTCAAAGTTTGATCCTTTTATAGGTCTTTACTACAGTCCAGGAACCTGGCATAGGGGTCTGGCCCAACAACTAAGTCAGGTAACGCTAGTTTTGAATGAGGGACTATGCAATGCGGTTCACAATTTTTTTGAGGAAACCAAAATTATGGGATGAGTAGTACAGCATTCATTTTTTTTTTCTGTGATGGAATGTCCACATTAAAGTAAGGGGACTTTAGTTGGGTTAATGAATATAGTAGCTGAATTTAAAAGCTGAACTCGAATATGGGGATATCTGTCTTTCTTCCCTCTCTGCAAGGCAGAAGACCTTACAAGGGATTGAACCCTGCCTCACTGCACCTCCAATGCATAAATCCACATTTTTTTTATTCGGAGCTATATATTTTAGGAGCCTGTAAAAGCATTGCACCCACGATTAATCTATAATGGGTGCAATCTCAAGCTCCTGCAGACTTGTCTGTGTATCTGTCTGCCCGAACCTTGTATGGGCAGACAGTTACTGAATGACGGGGTGCTGATGATAGTAATTGTAGTTCTCTCATTCACAGAACTGAATGAATGACACAGCTGGAGCCCCACATGGAGGACTTTTAAAAAAAAAAAAATCGTGACAGCAGGTGCGGGGAGAAACTCACCGGATCGCTGTTACAATGGGGACTTAATAGGAGGGGGAGGGGGGCTGCTCATTTAGTTACATGGTACACCCTGGATAAGGGTGTAACATGTTAAAGATCAACTTAACCTTTAAGCTTCTCAAGACTCTGTGCCATAGGCTTCATATAAATCTGAATACTTTAAAAGGGGTTTCAAGAATAAAAACTGCATCCCTGCTTTAAACATCTTGGTTCAGAAACATCAATGACCAAACATTGAGCCACATATGGCTCAAAAATCTTGGTGGACCAAATCTTGCACAGTAAGGAGCTTTCACATGGGCTATTCGATTAGGTCCCCCTGTCTGTTTTTTAGGTGGACATGATCAGACATTGCAGTCTCCCCCACGGAGTGGCGGATGTCAGTTGACACATGTCTAATTCAATCCTGCCTGAAAAATTCAGACGAATGGTGGTCCTATTTTCCACCCGTCTGATTGGATGATAGACAGGTTTCCCCATAAAGGAGATCGGGACTGCGTCAGTGTCCGCTCTGCACAGCGGAGCGATCCCCTGTTGAATAAGTGGAATCCATTGCACGGAGGCGCCCGTGTGAAAGGCTTCCAATGAAGCACCAGAAATTATGGGTGTAACTAAATGACTGTCATACGCTTGTCATAGACCGAATAGTGATAGGTCTGATATGAACTGAAATGAAGACATACAAAAAAAATAAAAAGGGAAAGATAAGAAATTACAAACATTTTAACCAGGTGAGGTGTATGTATAGTACATTTGGAAAAGAAATTGTGGCTCTATAAAGTTTTTTTTTTTTTTTTCTTTAAGTATTTACAATGTAATTTACAAATCACAACCATCATTTTTTGTTAAGTCTTTAAACAAAAAACATTATGCACTTATTCGCATTTCCCAGTTTTGTAGTACTCTGTCCGCTACGTTCATAAACTTTGAGGGCAGCAGAGGCACTTACTGGTTATACCAAAGAAAAAGTGAAGAAGGCACAATACCATCACATAGCAAGATTACTTGAATTAAGCAGCAAAACACGTATCAAAAGCCACAACAATGTTTATGCAACAACACTGCTCACAACAAACAGAAAAAGGCTTTACCTAAAGGGTCATTAAAGATGAGGAAAGTGGAACCTGTATCATCCACAAATATGTATAGAAAAAGTCCTATATTAGGACACAATGAAAGATATTGCACATCTTTGTTGTTTCTGTGGTGAACAATACAGCCACTTTATCTAAAAAGGGTGCTGCTTAAAAAGTCCTGCAAAGGTCATACTAACAAAAATGTCTGCAAAAAAAAAATCCCACCGAGATCCAACTCTAGGCAAAATAGACCCAATTCCAATCAACACACATTTACATACACACTTGTGAATGTAACTAGTATATTTTCAGATAAAGTATGACGTTTAGGTCTACTGGTCCTTAAAAATAAGTTGGTTGCAAACCTGAGCAATTAAATCTTTTTTTTTTTTTTTTTTTTATGTAAACCTACAAAGCATAGGATTATTATAGTGAAAATATTAAAAAGGCAGTTGAAATTATAGGCAAGCTCCAACCCTGTACAACCCCCCCCAGTCCTCATGGTTCAGCAGGCTGCCCATCAGATTAAAGGACTAAAAGACAGAGCAAGGAGGGGTGCCAAGGGCCAAGTTTTTTCAGGGGAAAAAAAATAAAAAATAAAAATAAATACTTTGGAATATAAGCTTAGATCATCAGATCATTTTGTAGTCATATTCTTTATATAAAATTGCTCATGTTTGTGCCAACTTAAAAACTTTAAAGAGGTAAACCTGCTATTAAATTGTAAATATTACTGTACTGAAAATAGAAAATTGACCAAGCTTGTGAACACAGTCACTTAGATGGGTGGTAGTTAGATAGCAAACATAATCACTTATATAAGTGGCAGTTTTTTTATTTTATTTTTTTAAATCGGATATTACTGGCAGGCATGCAGCACATAATCCCAAAAGTTAGAGCACTAGCGAAAAAAAAAAAAAAAACTTATCAGTACCAAAGTAACATTCAGCAGCTGTGTACAATATCTGGCACATCAGGACTGTTCTTTTTATGTACAGGTAATTTTGCATCTACTTGTAATTTTTTGTGCAATCACTATTTTACACCAAGATACTTCAATATCATTTAGCTCAAGAACAAGGGGACCGAACTAGATGTATTGAGCCCAGTGATGAAGAGTGTTTTGCTGCCCCAAAGGCCAGATTGGTTCGAGTTTTCTGTTTAAATTGTTAAAATAAGCAACAGCAGCCATTTCAGGTACATTAACCATGAGGCTCCATTAACTCTTATAGGAACGCAACACATCAACCCCAAATAGGTTTTTGGATCCTGGATACACAACCAAATCTCTTGACAAAACAATATATACACATTTGGTACCAGTCAAAAGAACCTAAATTTTTTTAGTCTGAAGACCATTGTTTCTGAAAAGATCAAGAACTTCAGTATAAGTTTAGCATTATAAACAAAATATCCTATTTAGCCGTGTCAAATTTGCGTTACAGGAGGAAGATGGCTTTGGGTGAGCTAGCCACTTTAGGTCTTAATTTATTCCACTCTATATCCCAAAAGCTTTTATTAGTAAAGGACTGCTTTCCTTTCAATACTGCCCATGGTACATATGAAAGTTAAAATGTATACGGAATTAAGATATGGTAAACAAAAATCCATTAGGAAAAAATTATATTTTTGAACCTTAAACCAGATGCATTGAAAAGAAAAATAAAGGCAAATAATTTTCACTGCAAAACACTGTTTCAACATTGAACAACTCACTTCTATTATAGCAAAGATGTTTCATTTAAAATAAAACATTTTCAGAATATATTGCTTTTTGCATTATCTGTGCCAACTGGCCCTATAAATCACTTGGCATACTGAACTGAAATGCTGCCAAACAATATCCTCAGATTAGTACAAGATGACAAAACAGTATAAGGGTCCCGTTACATTTGTGCACTGCAACAACCGCTCTGTGTGGTGTCCAGTGGGGACATTCATGGTGAATGGCACTGTATAATAGAGGGCAGTGCATTACAGTGCATATTTCACGTTTTGTGGTATGCTGGGTTGCTAAAAACAGGGTCATGTGCGTGTTCCGATTCATTGCAGTGGACTGGCAGCCTATTCATGATGAATAGGCTTTCTCAACGCAACAAAAAAATTAACACTGCAATAGATAGTAAAAGTGTGCATGGGCCCTTAGTAAAAGTATGATGCTATTTTTTATTTCTATTACTTCAACACTCTGTGATTGCGGTAAATTTCCAACGTCCTTAGCACTTTCGAGCATAAAAGTGCAGGAGATGGCAGAAAAGTTAGCGGAATGAAAACCAGATCTGGCCTAGGCTGGCCAAAGTTAGCTTTCATCCAACCAGGCAATACTTAATAAATTTGCACCAGTTTTTAGTTTCATGTACAAAAAAAAAAAAAAAAAACACACAAATAAAGATAAAAAAAAAATACCAAAGGAAAGCTTAACTGGCAAATACAGAGCAAACTGATGTTCCAGCAGGATGGAACATTGCTCTCCAAAGACGATGGTAAACAATAGGTCACCAATGTGAACAAATGCACATATTAGTTAATCATGGTGTTCCTGAGACATCCATTTACATCACTAGCACAAAAGATCTGCATGATTACATAATATATGCACCATCTTTCATGGAAAATTTTCAGTTTTCACATAGTAAGTAATCACCTGTATTTAAGAAGATTAGTAGGATCATGTAGATCTCACATATATACTGCCAGATCTTCAACCACTAAACAAAAATCACCTGGCCTATAGCGAGCAACACTCATGAGCTTGCCATCAAACTTTATTACAAGCTATAGTGAATAAACACTTTTCATTCATTTAATTTTAAATCTTCTAGTGGGAGATTCTTTTTTCCAAAAGATAGCCCTTATGGTGAAGTGTAAAACGTTTGTTCGTAGCATCCAGATTCTCGCCCATTTGTTTTTTGCTATACAACTGTATGCAATTATTACAAATTTTAAAACATTTTTTATGATTTGTATCAGATTTAAGCACTTTGCACAGACAAGCGTGCCAGAAAAAAAAAAATACAAATTATAAAACATGACAACAGCTTTTAAATATATTTGTTTTGTACATAAGATTACTTCAACCTGCAAATTTAGATAGGGGAAAAAAAAAAAAGAACGACACATCTATATATAATAAAGAGCAGCCCTTTTAAGCTTTAGAACACCAAGGCTATGTTCAGTTTATAATGTTACAGCAGCCCAATAAATATCTGGATATCTTTTGAGCATGATAGCCCAAAGTGCAGTGCAAACATACACCATGGACCCAGAGAAAGTGGCTCTAAGTAAATTACCTACATATTGGTGGATGAAGATTAGGAGTCCCCAACCTTTCAGGCTTTGACACAATAGCCTGTAATGTTATTAGTTCCTGATGAGCAAAACCTGTAAACCCCTCCATTGACAAATAGGGCCGCTAAAAATGGGGCCAATAAAAGCAGTTTTTTACAAAACCTAAGAAGCAAAAATGAAAGAGGCTGAAATGTAAAATAAAAAGTCAAATTCAAACACTTGACTCGGACTGCAGTGAATACTAGTTTTCCTTCAAAAGGTGGCATTAACAAGGCCTATGTGTACTGAATAATTTTCTGAAACAAAGCTCCTATTAAACATAAAATAAGTGGTGGAGTGCACTATTAGTATAATAATATGTATGTATAGATATATATCTATTATCATATATAACACCTGGACCAAAAGAAACAGGGAAAACAAATCTCTTATAAACTCTTATACAGTTTTATTTGCATCTTCCTGTTGGAGCTGCAAACATAATGGCAATGCTAGTTCTCGGTCCCACTGACTGATGTAAAAAAAAGTGGATTAAGTCGTGAGCATTCCATTAAAGACTATCCATCCAGCACATGCATGGATCCAAGCCAGGTCCATCTTCCGCAGGACCAAACCAGTGCTGCATCTGTATGTTTTTACAAACTTCACAGTATGAACTTTCCCAATATGCTGAGGAAAACAATTGGTAAAGCTGACCAGTTTTTTGTTTTTTTAAGGATTGAAATTAACAGCTTTGTCCTTCTGTGGTCTGTGACATCAGAAATGATTGCACAACTTCTTCTGTTGACAGGGGACAAGTATTTACATCCTCCAGGGCATCGGTGACTGAAAACTGACGATCTCGTAATCTGTTCCAGTTTGCCAATATATTGTGATACTCAAATACCTTCTCAAAATTGCCAACAGAATTATAAAGTTTAATCAAGCCCCTATAATCATACTCCAGTCCACTGTAACCTTCTCCAAATAACTTCTTTCCTAAAAATACAAAGCAAAAAAATATTATAAAAAATAATGAGACTAAAAGACAACTGTCTCCTGCAAAGACAATTTCAACCAAACCAGCATTAAAGCTCAATTCCAGGTTTCTTGTGGCTTTTAAATAGTTTGGACAAAACAATTTGCTTCACTAACAGATGTGCCCACTGGGAACGCTGTATAAACTGTTAGTAGCTACGTACAATATACAGTGCTGTGTATTAAAAATTGAGTCATGACTGAGCAGTGCTCAGCCTTCACAGGAAGCCTTGTATTTTATCAATTAGCACAAGGCTTCCTCTAACTGGCTGAGGTTGAGAGGCGAGCAGATGACATCACAACCTGCACCTCAGTCAGAGGAAGCCTTGGTATTTACTGATGAAAAATACAAAGCTTCTTGTGAATGTCAAACCAGCAGTCAATTGTATTGTGGTAGCAGGATGATTGTATACTGTATGCAGCCGATGTTACTTAAGAGTTTATACAGCGACATTAGTGGATGCATGTTAGCACCCATTCACACCTGAACGTATCAGTTTCCAATTTTACCGCAATTTTGCGGTGGTTTTACTGCGATTTTGCTGTGTTTTGCCACGATTTTGTCCAGGGCAAAAGGTCACCAATGTAAAAAGAAGAAAAACACCCAAATCTGCCCAATTTGAGCGACAAAGAAGGGTCCAGAAATTGTTTGAGCTTCAGGCGTTCAGCTTAAGGCGACATGGAGTGGAGATGTGAACCATCTCCATTGGGAATAATAGATTTGTTTCCCCTCCAGCGTTTTGTAGCTTCAGGCTTCAAGCTACAAAACACTCAAGTGTGAATAGGGCCTCAGTGAAGCAAATCGTTAGTATGGACCAGCTTAGCCCATATGAACTGTTTAACAAGATACCTGCATAAATCTATGTTTCTGCAGTTAATCAAGTGTACACAACTATGTGCACTCCTACTTCTGGGACCACACTGTCTCTAACAGTCTCAGACTAATGATTAACAACCAATCAGTATAGGTTCTAACTGAATAACAAAACAAGTAGGCTAGAGAGGTTTGCTTGTATACACAAATTGCTCCAATCTACAGATGGCACTGTGACACTCCCACTGTGTGTAGACATAGTTACATAGTTATGTATACCACACCGTTTCACAATTTATGACGGCATATAACAAAAAAAAAAAAAAAACAAAAAAAAAAAGAAGGGGGTATTTACTTTAACAGTGCATGAAACCGCCTTATCAAAATATAACCCGCCCCCCCCACCCCAAACAAATTGGAGGAAACCAGTGTTTAACCGCTTGCCGACCAACGCACGTCAACGTAAGCTGGCACAATGGCACAGCTGCGCAAATGGGTATGTCCCCTTAAAACACAGCCTTGTGGGCGCGTGCGCACCCATCGCGTACTCCGTGAGCGTGACCGTGTCACGGAGCGGCAGAGTAAACAAGCCGTTTCCCTGTTCTGCATAGCAACACGATAGGGATCTACTGCTTCGTGTCATCAGGAGCAGTGATCTGTCATGTTGTAGGGAGGGCCCTGCCAGTGTCATTTACACAGTAATCAGTGCATTTTTATAGCACTGATCGCTGTATAAATTACAATGGACCCAAAATTGTTTATACACATATACACACACACACACACACACACGTTCAATAATATATTACACACACACACACACACGTTCAATAATATATTACACACACACACACACACACACACACACACACGTTCAATAATATATTACACACACACACACACACGTTCAATAATATATTACACACACACACGTTCAATAATATATTACACACACACACACACACACACACACACGTTCAATAATATATTACACACACACACACACACACGTTCAATAATATATTACACACACACACACACACACACACACGTTCAATAATATATTACACACACACACACACACACACACACGTTCAATAATATATTACACACACACACACACACACACACGTTCAATAATATATTACACACACACACGTTCAATAATATATTACACACACACACACACACGTTCAATAATATATTACACACACACACACACACACACGTTCAATAATATATTACACACACACACACACACACACGTTCAATAATATATTACACACACACACACACACACGTTCAATAATATATTACACACACACACACACACACGTTCAATAATATATTACACATACATACATACATACATACATACATATATACACACACACACACACACCTCTCTCAAAAATAACCATTACTAATAAACAAAAAATTATAATAAAAATGTCAAATCTATCCCATATTTTGTAGATGCTATAACTTTTGCGCAAACTAATCAATATACGCTTATTGCGATTTTTTTTTACCAAAAATATGTAGAACAATACATATCGGCCTAAACTGGGAAATACATTTTTAGTTTTTTTTATATTTTTTGGGGATATTACAGCAAAAAAGTACTTGCTTTTTTTTTTCAAAAAATTGTTGCTTTTTTTTTGTTTATAGCACAAAAAATAAAAACTGCAGAGGTGATTAAATACCACCAAAAGAAAGCTCTATTTATGGGGGGGGGGGGGGGGGGGGAAGGACGTCAATTTTGTTTGGGTGCAACGTCTCACCTGTCAGTTAACGTGACAGTGCCGGATCGCAAAAAGTGCTCAGGAGGGGGGGTAAATTCTTCCGGGGCTGAAGTGGTTAATGAAGCAAAATGGGCCTCGGCATCTGGGCTTTAAGAACTTCTGATCATCAAGGGGTTAACAATTAGCAACATCAAAACCCATTAATAACCTGACAACACACCACATAATACTCATACTAGGCCAACATACCTATAGCTATCGATCGAAGGTAAAGTTTCTCTGCATTTTCATACTGGTTCATGTCATAATTATAAAGAGAGGCCAAATGTCCTACTGACAAAGCCACTTCATAGTCTTCTTGGCCAAGAAGCTGCTCCTTGATCTGTATAGCCTTGATGTGCATCTCTTCAGCTTCCTGAATAACCAAGGAAAAAAAAAAAAAAACAAAAAAAAAAAAAAAAACACAAAATCACACAGGTAAGTTAGCATATATAAAGTACAAACAAAAACAGCTCCAATAGTGTTCCCTACCCCTGCCTTAAAAATATATTATCTACAAAACAGACAACCGATTCTGCATTCAAATGGCCATAATGAATCTAACTTAGTCATTTTTACATTAAAACCCACAAAAGAATGTTGAACTTTAACCACTTGAGTTGCTAGATCTTTCTCGTCAAAAGGAAATAAACTTTGTATGCTAAAAATTGAGTGGCAAGTTGGATAGATTGCCCCAACAGTCCAATTTACAACAAACAGTCACTTTTATGCCGCTTACACACGATCAAACAATCCGGTGGAAAAGTCCGGCAAACTCAAGTCCGCCGGACAATACGCCCGTGTGTAGCCTTCAGAGTTTTTTTTACCCAAAAGTCCGGCGGACTAAGAAAGTATTTTTGCACTCCAATCTGTCCGGACAGTACGGCCATGTGTGTGTGCACGTGTGTGTGCGCTAGTCCGCCGTACTTTTGAAATGAGCGGACTTTTCCCACGCTGAGAAAAGTCCGCTCATTTTGAGCACGTCTCCAGGTAGCCGGGGCCAGCGAAGGAGGCGTCGCTGGCCCCGTCACCTGGTATGGAGTTAAAGGGGAATCCCTATGCTGAAAATCCCCCCCCCCCCCCCCGAGCCGTACCAGGCCGCGTGCCCTCAAGATGGGGGTGTGCCTTGGGTAAGAGGGGGGGCCGCGCGGCATCCCCACACCAAAGCACCTTGTCCCCATGCTGATGAGGACAAGGGCCTCTTCCCGACAACCCTGGCCGTTGGTTGTCGGGGTCTGCGGGCGGGGGGCTTATCGGAATCCAGGAGCCCCCTTTAATAAGGGGGCCCCCGGATACCGGCCCCCCACCCTATGTGAATGAGTATGGGGTACCCATTCACCTGTGGAAAAAAGTAAAAATAAAACACACAAGGGTTAAAAAATAGTTTATTGCACAGCTCCGGGGGTCTTCTCCCCGGACTCCTCCGCTATCTTCTGCTAGCTCTTTTACTAGCGGAGGAGCCCGGCTTTCTTCTTCGCCGCCGCCCTCTTCTTTCCGACTTTGGGGGTCTTGTCCCCCTCTTCGGTTCTTCTTGCCGGGCCACTGCGCCTTCTTCTAGCTCTTTACCAGGCGGTGGCCCGGTCTTCTGTCGCCGACTTCTGTTCTTCTCTTCTGATGTTGCCTCGTCGCTGCCTCCGCTCACAATGGCAGGGACGCGGCGCGCAGCGACTTATATAGGGACATCACCGGATGATATCGCCGCCCGTTATGTCGTCACAGTACCAGCATCCTCTGGGACTGTGACATCATAATGGGCGGGGACATCATCCGGCGATGTCCCTATATAAGTCGCCGCGCGCCGCGTCCACATTGTGAGCGGAGAGAGCGACGAGGCAACATCTGAAGAGAAGAACAGAAGTTGGTGACAGAAGACTGGGCCACCGCCTGTAAAAGAGCTAGAAGAAGGCGCGGTGGCCTGGCAAGAAGAACCGAGGAGGGGGACAAGACCCCCCGAAGTTAGAAAGAGGGCGGCGGCGAAGAAGAAAGCCGGGCTCCTCCGCTAGTAAAAGAGCTAGCAGTCTGCGGGCGGGGGGCTTATCGGAATCAAAAAGTTTTATTTTTACTTTTTTCCACAGGTGAATGGGTAGGGGTACATTGTACCCCATACTCATTCACATAGGGTGGGGGTCCGGTATCCGGGGGGCCCCCTTATTAAAGGGGGCTCCCGGATTCTGATAAGACCCCCGCCCGCAGACCCCGACAACCAACGGCCAGGGTTGTCAGGAAAAGGCCCTTGTCCTCGTTAACATGGGGACAAGGTGCTTTGGGGTGGGGGGCACCCCCCCACCCCAAGTTGAGGGCACGCGGCCTGGTACGGCTCAGGGAGGGGGGGGGCGCTCGCTCGCTCGTTCCCACCCCCTTTCCTGGCCGGCCGGGTAGCGTGCTCGGACAGGGTCTGATGTGGACCTGGGGGGGGGCCCACGCCGATTTTTCGGCGTAGGGATTCCCCTTTAAGTCCATACCAGGTGACGGGCCAGCGACGCCTCCTTCGCTGGCCCCGGCTACCTGGATACGCACTCAAAATGAGTGGACTTTCCTCCGCGTGTGTTCATTTCAAAAGTACGGCGGATAGTCCGGCGGAGTTAGTACGCCGTATTAGTCCGCTGAAAAAGTGCCACGCGTGGGTAAGTAGCTCGTTCGGAAAGTCCGGCGGGAAGTCCGTCAGACTAAGTCCGCCGGTTAGTTGGCTACGTGTGTATGCGGCATTAGAATGGCTGCAGCTCAAAACAGAGCTGGGATGAATCCTCAGCACTCAGATACTGAAGGGAACAAAAGGAATGACAGAGGGCATGACCATCTAAGTGTAAAGGAATAAAATATGGGATTAAAATAGCAAAATGCTGCACACTTACATGGGGTTCCATATACCGTATTTATCGGTGTATAACACGCACCAGTGTATAACACGCACCCCAAGTTTAGGAGAGGATATTAAAAAGGAAAAAAAAAATAAACTTACATTTAAATGCCCATCAATGCAGCCTTCTCCAGAGTCCATCTGCAGCCTTGTCCACCATTGCAGCCTTGTCCAGTGCCTTTGCAACAATTTTAGATTTAAAATTGGTACCGACTGAGCGAAGAGGAGCGAGCGCCGACAACCTACAGAAAGTAGAGTGTACTTCGGCTAGTCTCAGCTCCTCTCGTAATCAGTGGAGGTGAGCGGGACTGCGAGAGGAGCCGAGTAAAGCCGAAGTATACTGCTTTCTGTATCTCAGCTCCTTTCTTCAGAATCGGAGGGAAATCGGTGGGGGATCAGCGATTTCCCCCTGAGGAAAAAAGTGTGTGTTATACGCCGATAAATACGGTTAGTAGGCAAACCTAGAGATTTAACATTTCCAGAAAAGTTTTTCCCCAGAAAAAACAGACAGACATTTTGCTAGATGTTATTCACACCATTTTACTGAGCAGGAGGAGGAAAAGTAAAAATCAATTGACTGACCAGATTATAAGTAAACCTTATGCTGTAATGGTGGAAAACATTCAAGGAAAATGTATGGCCAAAAGGTATTTCGGCTATACTTGTATGGATCATAGGAGTCCACTTCGTTCCTCACTTCTGTGACTTATTTTTAGCCAACAGCAGGCCAAAGCTCACTGTTGGCTGACATCACTTGGCCGGTCCCGGCTGAGAGACTGAGCCATAAAAAAAAGCCTCCGAGAGCTTTATGCCATATAATACGATTATGCAGGATTATCAACACATTATGCCAGACTTGCATGCCAATCGATTTCAAGCGCTGCAGTGTCAGCACTCGCAGCTGTCATGGGTGTTTCCATCTTCTCTAGTCTGCCTTTTGGCCGCTTCTTCCTCCACTTGATTTGCTGGGGTGTTAGAGTACCTTAGCTCATCATTTTATGGGTGCATGCAATTTTATAGTTTGACATGTCTGTCTGTCTATTTACTTAATGCAACCTCAATCTAATAGTTTACAAAAAACTTGGGCAATATATTGGGGTTTATTTACTAAAGGTAAATAGTGCACTGCAAGTGCAGTTGCTCTAGAGCTGAGGGTGACATGCAAGGAAAAAAAAAAATCCACAAAAAAAATGCATTTTTGCTTGCACACAATTGGATCAAATGCACTTGCATTGCACTGTATATTTGCCTTCAGTAAATCAAGCTGATAGTATTGGTGCGGACTAGGGCCTGATTCACACTAGCACATTTTCAGATGAGATTTCAGTCACAGGATTGCACGACCATTAAAATCACATTGCTTTCAACGGAGCCCATTCACATCAATGCAACCCAAGAAGGGTCCTGTACTACTTGGGTGCGATTCCAGCGCAATTGTGGCCCCACAGAATATGTAAACCACATCCAAAAACACTACCAAATTGCACTATATAATCACACTGAAAATTAGAACAAAATGTGATTGCAGTAGTGTGAATGTAAAATTACAATTTCTGCAGTTTTTCTGCTGTTGCAGGAGGAGACAGAGCAGAGGTGTCTGCCACAGCTTGAAGTAGACCTGAACTGAAAATGTGAAGATGCGCCATGTTATAGGGAATGAAATGTAATTGTGTTGAGTGAAGCTGCACACTGGAAAACTTGCCCCTTTTCTCAAACGCCTCCTGAAAAATGACAGTACACTTTCTGGTCTGTGAGAGTGGCTAGGCACTCCTAGGACTAACTTCATAGCTGTGTATCTACTATAAGAGATCTTAGGGACTGCTGTCCCTGACTGCTGATTTCAGGAGATTTGAAGTGATATTTAGTGATGTCGCTACTGTATTGCTCATTGTTCTTTGCTGGTGGTTCTGACCAGAGGTAGCAAAAGCCTGCCTCTACTAAGACTGCCGCCTCCAGAAAGATACACAGAGTACAAAATATGGCGAGTACTGAGGAGAAAATCAGCTGTAGGGAGAACACGGCCAATACTGGTGACTAGTCTTGTTTTATGCATGCCTTTTTGGGACAAAACTTTCAGAGTTTTAATTCCTCTTTGAAGGAAGCCCTGATGTCAGATGACATCACTGTGTTTTTCCAAGGAACTTCACATTTGGAAGAAGTTCAAACTCTAAATAATAATGCAATGATAAACAGCCATAGTGAACAATATAGGAATAATTACATTAATTTACATGTGGCCAGGAATCTGGTTAACATTTTTTGTTTTGAAAGGAGACACTGGTTTATTGACAATAAACAGATTAATAAAGAAAAGAGAAGTTAAATGAGAAAAAAAAAAAAAAAAAAAAACAACAATGTACAGATCAGCCTTACCTTAAACTTTCTCATGGATTGATACAATCTCCCAAGGTTCCCATAGTGTTTTGCTGTCTGCACGTTGAACTCACCAAAGGCTTTTTTAGCAAGTTGCAGTGATGAAAGATGAAGGTCATGAGCTTCTTGAAGAAGTTTCTGTTCAGTCTCTTTGTTGTGACAATCTATAGCAATTTCCTCCAGTATTAGTGCTACGGGTGTAAAAAAATATAAAAAAAATAAAAAAATATTAACTAACCCCATGACTATCCACACACAGAAAGCATCAATTCTCAATCTTATATGCATAAAAAGAGATACACTGGTCATGATCATTTTTGAAGTAGAGCAAATTGGCCACTGCTTTTCTTTTTTTAGGAAATACTTATTGAAAAGCGCACTCCCCTCCTGCAAGTCTAACCTTAAAAAAAAAAGGAAGCAAATTGGAGTTTACTCGGAGAAAACAAGACTATGTTTAGCGTCTATATTTAAAGTTTTTAACGCGGTAATAAACCCAAAATGTAATGCATTACAGCTTACCAATCACTGGATGTGGTAGCTACATTTGTTCCCCCCCCGTTACCTAGTTTATCTGGCCAGTAACACACATCCTGTATTAAAGCACAACATCCACCCTGGATGAATGAAAACAGGGGGCAGATTTGGACAGCAGCATTGGCAATGAGGGAAAAGAGGGAATGGGCATTCGAAATACTAGCAGATTTAAAAGCACCAACACATTGAAGCCAAACACCAGATAACACTTTATAAAACAGCAACCAATCAGTTTGTTATTTTGGGATAAAGGTTTTCCATAAATAAAAGCTGACCATCTACTACTGATAGGGGTGCCAACAATGGTTTGTCCCATCCCTGTAAACTCATACATATGCAAGAGAGCTTGGTAATTTTGAAAAACAGACGTACTGGCTAGATCACCAGATGAGAATAGAAAGAAAGTCTAAAAAATTAAATCAATTCAGTCACGACACTTAAAGGAGGTTGTATAACCACTTTTTAACCTACAGGTAAGCCTATAATAAAAGGCTTACCTGTAGGTAAACCTATAATAAAAGGCTTACCTGTAGGTAAAATTAATATTGCCTAAACCTGTACAGTTTAGGAGATATAGTCGCCCTGCATGCAGCCACTGACATCAGCCTGTGAATGCCCGGTAGACGCTGCCGGACGATGGCATCGAAGCTCCGGCCCCTCACAGCGCCTGAGCCGTGAACCCGGAAGACAAAGCGTCCCTTGGCGTGGACCGGCCTGCGATACGGAGACCTCTTTCTAAGGTAAGTATTTATTAATGAGCGGTGCATACTAGCTCATTATGCCTTTGTCTTACAGGGTATACAACCGCTTTAAGAATTGGTAAGCGGCAATAATAAAATGTTTGCTCTTGGGTTTCATACTGTTTTAATAAACAAACATCCTTTAAAATCCAAAGACGATAAATAACTTTCTAAAAACAGCAGTATAGGCTACCTTACACTGAATACTCCTTTTACTAACAGAAGTGCTAGCCATCAGCCACAATCTAGGTCTAAATTATTCGATTTACACATTAAATAAATAAAAAAGTGTAAAATGGCCGTGTGGTGATGGCGATCTAGGCCTGTATCTGATATACATAGAGAGAGCAAAAGAATGAGAGCGCACATGCACCACTCTTGCTACTTTATGCCAGTGCTGAAAAACCTCTAAAGCAGATGAAGCCAGAATTTATGAATCTTGCTTTTAATGATCAATTCTACTTTAACAACTACACAATGCAATTATCTCATCTGATGCTCAGTTTAGTCTAAAAGATATTAAACTATTTTGTAAGGGGGGGGGGCTGAACTGATGTAGGAAAATAGTAAGATAACTCCAGAGCACTGTAGTACACATAATGTGGCTGTGCTCAAGTATAGAAAAAAAAAATTAAACACAAGATTATAAAAAGGGTATAGTGTAGAATTGGAGGAAATGGAAGTAAACATAACAAATTCTAAAGTGAATCAACAAAATTATTTTGTGACATCTTAGGCTCCATGTACACTAGCAGCTTGAGTTTAGAAGCTTTTGGCATTTTTTTTTTGCCAAAGCTCCTAAACTCAACTCCATAAAAGCTATGTTTCAATGTACACTAAGCTTTTAATATCGTTTAGGAGCTGCTGCGGTTAGAGAAGCTTCAACCTCCCCTAACCTCCCTCTCCTGTGCATGAAAGAACAACATTGAGGACAGGAAAGTTTTGACTGCAAAACGCATAAAATCGCAGCACGGCCGAAGTAGTTCAAGTGTACATTAGCATTAAACGAATCAACAACCAACAATGAAAGAAATTCAGTAATACTAGAATATATTTTGTCCATACCTTTAACTCTTTTAGAAGAAGCTAATAAAAGATGGTCTTCTGGGAGTATGTGTGTGATTATATCTATGGCACGTTCAGCATGAAATCTTAATGAGAAAAAAAAAAAGCTTTGTTGGGCAATTGTAAAAACATTGCAATGATCTGCCATTATACAGTTAACTGCCCCCTGTAACCATCAACTACCACTTTAATGGACTATAATGTCCATAAATCTTAAATTAGGTTTTTTATAACAGCTTACCTGTAAAAAAAAATTCTGGGAGTACATCACAGGACACAGGGCAACATAGTAATTACTATGTGGGTTATAGACCATCTTCAGGTGATGGACACTGGCACACCCTAAACAGGAAGTTGCCTCCCTATATAACCCCTCCCATACTGAGAACACCTCCGTTTTTGTAGCAAAGCAATATACATATACCCCAGAAGAAGAGAGAGGTACCTCTGTGTCCTGTGATGTACTCCAAGAAAAGGATTTTACAGGTAAGCCGTTATAAAAATCCTATTTTATTTATCGTACATCATGGGACACACAGAACCATAGCAATTACTATGTGGGACTTCCCATAGCAATGCTATTTGAGGGGAGGGAGACAACCCACAGGGCGCCAACAGACTTGAAGACTTATACTGCTGTCTGCAGCACACTGCGCCCAAAGGGGATATCCTCATGCCCTTTTTTACATCCACTTGATAAAATCTGGTGAATGTCTATACTGCCGACAAAGTTGCGGACTTGCAGATCTGAGCCACGGAGGCTTGGTGATGCTCTGCCCAAGAAGCACTAACTGCTCTAGTGAAATGCATTTTGACATGAAAAGGTGAAATCTTAACTTTTGTATGTGATTGAGAAGCAACGTATCAAGCCATGTGCATTTACTCCCTCTAGTGGAGACTTTAAGGCATGACAACATTTTACTCATGGAAGATACAACCATAGGTGAACTTTTTACAGTTCCTAGGCCTCTTCCCTTACCTTATCCTCGCTGCAGGATACTGCTGTAACAAGACAGATCCAAACTTCATCCGGGCTGTGTTAGCAAACCTTCGAGGACTGGGTCCCTTTGAAGGTGGTTCAACTCCCTTGGACCTGTATTAGCACAGCACCCAACCAGGAAATGCAGTGAGGAAGTGTTTCAGGTAAAACCTTGTGCTTTGTATACGAGGTACCAGCCACCTTGACCTCTGCGGAACTGTGGATGGTTCCGGTCTTTGGAGGCCGTTTAACTGGTTGCCGCCCGCTCACCGTCAAATGACGGTGGGGCGGCTCTTGCTCTGGCATGGCGTCCCAGAACGGCCGCCCTCACGCATCCCAGAACAAGCGTGCAGCAATCGCTGTTGCGCCGTGTTGCTAGGACATGCCACAACCCTGATCTGTGCCCACGGCTCTTTAAACATCTCATCGGCTGTGTCCAATCACAGCCGGTCACATGTAAACAAGGATGTGTCGGTAATCGGCGCCCCTCACCTCACACTGACCGATTGTGTGGTGAGGAGAGCCACTCAGCGACATCTCCACGTAGGGGGACATTTAGGAAAGTAATCAGGGCACTGATTATCAGTGCCCTGATTACAATAGTGAAAAACAGTGTCATAAATCAGTGCCCACCAATGCCAGCGACCACTGCCCACCAGTGGCAGCAATCCGTGGCCATTAGCGATGCCAATCAGGGCCCATAAGTGGCACCTCATCAGTACCACCTCATCAATGCCCACCAGTTCAGCCTATAAGCGTCTATCAGTGCCACCTCACCAGCGCACATCAATGAAGGCGAAAAATTACTTAGTAAAAGTAAAATTTACTAACAGAAAAAAGTGAAAAACTTTTTTTTTGTTTATTAAATTGCGGTCTTTTTTTTTTTTTTTTTTTTTTACATAACACACAGCAGTGATTAACCACTTTCAGACCGGACCATTTTGCTGGTAAATGACCAGAGGTCTTTTTACACTTTGGCACTGCGCTGCTTTAACTGGTAATTGCGCGGTCATGCAATGTTGTACCCAAACAAAATTTGCGTCCTTTTCTTCCCACAAATAGAGCTTTCTTTTGATGGTATTTGATTGCCTCTGCGATTTTTATTTTTTGCGATATAAACGTAAAAAGACCGCAAATTTTGAAAAAAAATGATATTTTCTACTTTTTGTTATTAGAAAAATCCAATAAACTCAATTTTAGTCATACATTTAGGCCAAAATGTATTCAGCCACATGTCTTTGGTAAAAAAAAAGTCAATAACTGTATATTTATTGGTTTGCGCAAAAGTTGTCACATCTACAAACTAAGGTACGTTTTCTGGAATTTACGCAGCTTTTAGTTTACGACTGCCCATCTCATTTCTTGAGGTGCTAAAAATGGCAGGGCAGTACAAACCCCCCCCAAATGACCCCATTTTGGAAAGTAGACCCCCTAAGGAAATTGATAAGAGGCATGTTGAGCCCATTGAATATTTAATTTTTTTGCCTCAAGCGATTGAATAATGACAAAAAAAAAATTTTTTTTTTTTTTTTTACACAAAGTTGTCACTAAATTATATATTGCTCACACATGCTATGAGCGTATGTGAAATGACACCCCAAAATAAATTCTGCTGCTTCTCCTGAGTACGGAGATACCACATATGTGGGACTTTTTGGGAGCCTAGCCGCGTACGGGGCCCCGAAAACCAAGCACCGCCTTCAGGCTTTCTAAGGGCGTAAATTTTTGAGTTCACTTCTCACTACCTATTACAGTTTTGAAGGCCATAAAATGCCAAGATGGCACAAAACCCCCACAAATGACCCCATTTTAGAAAGTAGACACCCCAAGCTATTTGCTGAGAGGCATGTTGAGTTCATGGAATATTTTATATTTTGCCACAAGTTGCGGGAAAATTACAAACTTTTTTTTTTTTTTTTTTTAACAAAGTTGTCACTAAATGATATATTGCTCATGCATGCCATGGGCATATGTGAAATGACACCCCAAAATAAATTCTGCTGCTTCTCCTGAGTACGGGGATACCACATATGTGGGACTTTTTGGGAGCCTAGCCGCGTACGGGGCCCCGAAAACCAAGCACCGCCTTCAGGCTTTCTAAGGGCGTTACAGTTTTGAAGGCCATAAAATGCCAAGATGGCACAAACCCCCCCCCCCCAAATGACCCCATTTTGGAAAGTAGACACCCCTAAATTTAGGGGTACACTAGTGAGACTAGGTAATAAATGGCGGGTGCCCTGAAACTATAAAAAAATAACTAACCAACCAGCGTCACCTGTAACAGTTATATGGTGATCACTGGTGAAAGGGTTAACTAGGGGGCAATCAGGGGGCTTTATGCGGTAGTATATGGGGGTCCCTGGCGCTATAAAAAGCTGCGGCGAACCTAAATACCTACCTGCCTAACTAGCGTCACCTGTGACACTAATACGGCGATCAGAAAAATGATCGCTTATTAGGCTGGGTTCACACTGGAGCGATGCGGAAACGCCGCGAATCCGCGGCGGGTTCCCGCATCGCATGCCTCCCGGCGGCAGTTCACACTGCCCTATGCGAACTGCTGGGAGTGTCAGTGAAATGTTACTGACACCCCCAGATCAGTTCGCATATCGCAGTGCGATCTGCAAACTCGGATCGCATGGTGTGAACACCCATGCGATCCGATTCTGCTGCGGGCCAAAAAAAGGGTCCCGTGCGAATTTGCGGCGGGTGCGGCGAATGGCTGAACTCGAATCGCACAGAGATCGGATGTGATTTGCACTGCAGTGCGGTGCGAATCACATTCGTTCTCATAAACCGCTGCAATGTGAACCCAGCCTTAGTGACACTGGCGACGGGGGGTGATCACGGGGTTAAACCTTTATTGGGGGGGTTAGGGGGGTACATTAGAACTAAAGGGGGCTAACTCTAACTGCCCTAACAGTTATTACAGTCACAAATGACACCAATGCAAAAAAAAAAAATGACATTGGTGTCACTGTGACTGGGGGGCAGGGGTAATTGAGGGGGTGATCGGGGGGTAAAGGGGGGGTGTGAGTGTGCCTGGCATGTTCTACTGTGTGTGTAGAGTGTTGGTGCAACTCACCGATCCGCTCTCCTCCGTGTCGGAACGAAAAATACCGACACGGAGGAGAGAATACATCACTTCCTCTCCTGTGTTTACATTACAGGAGAGGAAGTGATGTCACCGGGGATTTCTATTCGTCGGGAGCGATCGCGAGGGGGTGGCCATGAATGAATGGCCGCCCCCTCGTCCCGGATCGCTCCCGGATGAAAACCGACCGCCGCAGGCACCGGGCGGGGGCCCGATCGGGCCCCCGACCCGCGGGAGGCAAGGGACGTACATGTAAGTCCTTATGCCTGCCCGTGCCATTCTACCGACGTACATCGGCGTGCGGCGGTCGGCAACTGGTTAAATACCACCAAAAGAAAGCTCTATTTGTGTGAAGAAAATGATAAAAAAAATAGTTTGGGTACAGTATAGTACGACCGCACAATTGTCATTCAAAATGTGACAGCGCTCAAAGCTGAAAAATGGCTTGGGTAGGAAGAGGGGATTAAAGTGGAAGTAAACTCCCCTATCGTCTTCAGCCAAGGAAGCTGCCATCTTTGCCTCTGTTTAATCTTCAACTGCTATGGTGCTGCACATGTGATTCATTATGACACCAGCCATTGGATGGTTTGATAGTTTGGCTGAGAGCACAGCCAATGTGCAGTTAGCATTCCCGGTATGCCTTTTTTTTTTTTTTTTTAAATGTTTAAATCGATGAGTTTACTTCCACTTTAAGTGCACGGTAGGCAAGTGGTTAAATCCAGCATGAATCCCTCCTGAAGCTCCTCAGAGCACATCTTCAACCGTGACCAACACCTTAGACACTGGCGAAAAAACTGAGGTGTTTAGGGTGTGTCAGCATCAATCAACTGAAGGTGGTCTATAACCCACATAGTAATTAGTCTGGTGCTCTGTGTCCCGAGATGTAGGAAAGAAACTAACATTTTTGCCTAGGTACATGCAAATTGCATCAAACTTTACTGTATGTAAATAATGGCCAAGGGAATCAATATTGTTTTATGCGATATGTTGATCAAGATATGAAATCTCCTAGGATCATAATTTTTCTATGCACATTCTGTAGCCTCCCTGGAGACCTTACACTGTTAAACCACATTAAATAAACAATTTCTGAAGAGAAAAAAAATAAACGGTGGTCTTGACACAGCACATGCCTTGAGAAATTTTCATTTTGCCAATTACCGCTATGCAATAAAATGTAAAAGTCAACAAGCACATAAAACTTTTCCATTACATACTGAACTCAGTTTTCAATAAACTCCAGAAAGGTTTCTCATATTAAAATTCGGGAGCATTTATTCATTCAACAGTACTCAGCCCTTCATTAATAGATTAATCTACAATAATGTGATAAGGTCACGATGGATGCAATCCCAATAATTCCAATTACTTACAGTGCATTGTCAAATTTTCCTGAACTATACTGATGGACATAAGAAGAATAGGCCAAATCTTCATGAGCTGTTGCCACGTGAATATTTTTACCTCCAAAAACAGACTGTCGGATATCCAGAGCCGTCTATAATATACAACAGTACAATAGGTAAATTGTTAGTATTTGGGAAAATAGCTATACAATCAAATGTAAACATTTACAAGAAAACTGCAATAAGCCCTTGTTCACACCAATGCGATGTGACAGTTCAAAGTCACTCCCTATTTTCAGCAATGGAACTTTTCAAATTGTTGTGATTTCAAGTTGCACTAACTTTGAAAAAAAGTTCCTGTACTACTTTTCTGCAATCTGAATTGACTTCTGTTGAATGAAGTTGCAATGAAATCAGAGATCCAAATCCCACTGATCTGCGGAGCTTTGAAATTGTGCAAAAGTAGCGCAATTTCAAAGTTGCACTGGTGTGAACCAGGGCTAAACTTGGGATCACGAAATAGCTAATAATCCACACAAAACGCCTGAAGCGCAATACAGGTTCAGTTTTAGGCACCCTTCAGATGGACAAATCTGCCTGCTTAGCGGAGAATCTGTTCGCTGATCCCCGCTGAGCAGGCAGACAGCAGGATAGGGTTCGCTCATGCAGAGAGCGGACATGGACACAGCCCGCTCTGTCTATGGGCAGCTGGGTGGAAACAGACAGCTTGTTTATTGGTCATCCAATCTGCCAGACAGATGGGGAACAGATCACCATCCATCTGTTTCAACAGATAGGACAGGATGTTGGCGGGTGTCAAGGGACACATCTGTTGACATTCGCCTCTCCATACAGCAGTCAAATCAGGTGCGTCTAAAAAACTGACAGGCGGACCCAAATCGGTCTACCTGTGTGAAAGGGTCCTTATAGGTGATAAATGAGAATGAAAGATGAAAAAAAATAAATAAAAAGGGTTATATAGATACAAGATTAAAACAAAGGAAATCTGTAAACCTTTGACAGAAGGCCAAATATGCACATAAAACCTACCTGATATATTGCTACAGATTGGCATATATTGTCAACATTAAGAAGATAAAATCCATAATCTAGTAGTGTATCTGAATATTTAGGATGCTTGGGGCCAAAATTTTCCCTGATAAAAAAAAAAAAAATCCAAAAAACGATTAGAAAATACTTTACAGGATTTTGTTTATGCAATTAAAACAAAATAAAAATTGCGTACCTAGCCAAGTATACTGCATGTTTTATTAGCTGTTCTGCCTTCTTGAACTCTCGTTTCACAACGCAAGCCTTTAAAAACAAAAAAAACAAAAAAAAAAAAAAAAAAACACACACAATCAAGTCAGTGGAAGAAACTAAATTTCAACCTCACATGAGCATTTAAAGACACTATAGCTTATTTCTGGGGAAAAAATATTTTGAGTTAGGACTAAAAATTGTACTTTTACATATTTACATTGTGGTTACCATATTTCCAACAATTCATATACAGATTTGAAGATGTACAGTGCTATCCATTTACATGAAAAGCAAAGAAAAAAAAATATATAGAGATAAAATTTTGTAAATATATGGTTAAGTTAGGCAAACTAAAAAGGGAAAATGTAATGGGTTTGGGTCAAGTTTTTGTTTCATCTGTAAGGTTATTAAAACATATCATTTTAACGGATTGTCCAAAAGCAAAATTTGTTTTAAACATTTAATAAATTGCGGGTTACAAATATTGGTCTTGTTTACATACAGCTAGTAAAGCCTTAATCCTTACAAATAGAAGATGGAAACAATATAAAAAAATATGCAGAAATTCTCTCTCAGGAGAACATTGGCTCAAACAACCTTTACCAACCACATAAGAGGAGGCTCATGATGTAATGGAGCATTCTCCTTTAAAGCTGCACAGAACTTGAAAAGCTACAAATCATAGGATTTGTAGGATTTTGGATGCCTATCGATGTGGTGATGCAGCTGTGATTGCAAGACTTTTTTTTCAACCCCCTTTTGGAATTTGGATCCACTGTTTGGAAAGGCAGAATAGCGGTCTGCCCAAGTAAAAAAGGCGACTACCGTTCTGTCAGGGAGTAAAATATCTTGTGTTTCAGCTAAGCTGAAACAAGGATCTTGCTTTTCCTCCAGTGTCAGCATGAATGAATGAATCAAATACTTGTATAGCACACAATGCGAACTGAATCGCCTCTAGCACCCCCGCCCCAGTTAGAAAGCACCATCTAGAAACACAGCTAACCCCTTAATCACCCCAGGTGTTAACCCCTTCCCTGCCATTGTCATTTATACAGTGTATTTTTTTATAGAGCTGATCACTGTATTGGTGTCACTGTCCCCCAAAAGTGTCAATTTGTGTCAGATTTGTCCGTCGCAATCCCAAATAAAAAAATAAAAATAAAAATTGCTGATCACCGCCATTACTAGTAAAAAACAAAATTAAAATAAAAAAAATAGTTCATAAAAATAATCCATAGTTTGTAGACGCTACCAATCAATATGCCCATTGCTTTTTTTGTTTTGTTTTTTAATCAAAAATACATACCAGAATACATATTGGCCTAAATTGATGAAGAAATTCATTTTTTTTATTTTTTTATTTAATCAATTAGTGTGTTTTGTAGCACAAAGAAAAAAAGGTTTTTCAAAATTGTCTTTGTTTATAGCGCAAAAAATAAAAACCGCAGGAGGATCAAATTCCAAAAGAAAGCTCTATTTGTTGGGGAAAAAATAATAATTTTATTTGGGTAGTGTCACATAACCGCACAATTGATCAGGAAGGGATTAAAACCTTTAGAGCTCAAGTGGTTAAGGTGATCAGCTGGGTCATTCTGTGGGGACTTTATTGCATCCTTTGTGCTATAATCAATGTGGTCATGTGACCACCCTTGAAGGCATCCACCCTACAACACACATGATATCACACAAAAGGGAGTACACTCCTCAGTTTTGAATTATAGCTTTTCATGCGACAACACTGAAGAAATGACACGTTGCTACGATGTAAAGTAGTGAGTGTACAGCTTGTATAACAGTGTAAATTTGCTGTCCCCTCAAAATAACTCCACACATAGCCATTAATTTCTAAACCGCTGGCAACAAAATTGAATACACCCCTAAGTGAAAATGTCCAAATTGTGCCCGATTAACCACTTGCCGACCGCCGCACAACGATGTACATCGACAGAATGGCACGGGCAGGCATAAGGGCTTACATGTACGTCCTTGCCTGCCCGCGGGTTGGGGGCCCGATCGGGCCCCCGCCCGGTGCCTGCGGCGGTCGGTATTCGTTCGGGAGCGATCCCGGACGAGGGGACGGCCATTCATTCATGGCCACCCCCTCGCGATCGCTCCCGACGAATGAAAATGCTCCGTGACATCACTTCCTCTCCTGTAATGTAAACACAGGAGAGGAAGTGATGTATTCTCTCCTCCGTGTCGGTATTTTTCGTTCCGACACCGAGGAGAGAGGATCGGTGAGTTGCACCAACACGACACTACACAGTAGAACATGCCAGGCACACTCACACCCCCCCGATCACCCCCCCAATTAACCCTGCCCCCCAGTCACAGTGACACCAATGTCATTATTTTTTTTTTTTTTGCATTGGTGTCATTTGTGACTGTAATAACTGTTAGGGCAGTTAGGGTTAGCCCCCTTTAGTTCTAATGTACCCCCTAACCCCCCCCAATAAAGGTTTAACCCCGTGATCACCCCCCGTCGCCAGTGTCACTAAGGCTGGGTTCACATTGCAGCGGTTTATGAGAACGAATGTGATTCGCACCGCACTGCAGTGCAAATCACATCCGATCTCTGTGCGATTCGAGTTCAGCCATACAGATAGTATGGCTGAATTCGCATCGCACCCGCCGCAAATTCGCACAGGACCCTTTTTTTTGGCCCGCAGCAGAATCGGATCGCATGGGTGTTCACACCATGCGATCCGAGTTTGCAGATCGCACTGCGATATGCGAACTGATCTGGAGGTGTCATTAACATTTCACTGACACTCCCAGCAGTTCGCATAGGGCAGTGTGAACTGCCGCCGGGAGGCATGCGATGCGGGAACCCGCCGCGGATTCGTGGCGTTCCCGCATCGCTCCAGTGTGAACCCAGCCTAATAAGCGATCGTTTTTCTGATCGCTGTATTAGTGTCACAGGTGACGCTAGTTAGGCAGGTAGGTATTTAGGTTCGCCGCAGCTTTTTATAGCGCCAGGGACCCCCATATACTACCGCATAAAGCCCCCTGATTGCCCCCTAGTTAACCCTTTCACCAGTGATCACCATATAACTGTTACAGGTGACGCTGGTTGGTTAGTTATTTTTTTATAGTTTCAGGGCACCCGCCATTTATTACCTAGTCTCACTAGTGTACCCCTAAATTTAGGGGTGTCTACTTTCCAAAATGGGGTCATTTGGGGGGGGGTTTGTGCCATCTTGGCATTTTATGGCCTTCAAAACTGTAACGCCCTTAGAAAGCCTGAAGGCGGTGCTTGGTTTTCGGGGCCCCATACGCGGCTAGGCTCCCAAAAAGTCCCACATATGTGGTATCCCCGTACTCAGGAGAAGCAGCAGAATTTATTTTGGGGTGTAATTTCACATATGCCCATAGCATGTGTGAGCAATATATCATTTAGTGACAACTTTGTGTAAAAAAAAAAAAAAAAAAATTTTTTTTTTTTGTCATTATTCAATCGCTTGAGGCAAAAAAATAAAATATTCAATGGGCTCAACATGCCACTTATCAATTTCCTTAGGGTGTCTACTTTCCAAAATGGGGTCATTTGGGGGGGTTTTGTACTGTCCTGCCATTTTAGCACCTCAAGAAATGAGATAGGCAGTCGTAAACTAAAAGCTGCGTAAATTCCAGAAAACGTACCTTAGTTTGTAGACGTGACAACTTTTGCGCAAACCAATAAATATACAATTATTGACTTTTTTTTTTACCAAAGACATGTGGCTGAATACATTTTGGCCTAAATGTATGACTAAAATTGAGTTTATTGGATTTTTCTAATAACAAAAAGTAGAAAATATCTTTTTTTTTTCAAAATTTTCGGTCTTTTTACGTTTATATATCGCAAAAAATAAAAATCACAGAGGCAATCAAATACCATCAAAAGAAAGCTCTATTTGTGGGAAGAAAAGGACGCAAATTTTGTTTGGGTACAACATTGCATGACCGCGCAATTACCAGTTAAAGCAGCGCAGTGCCAAATTGTAAAAAGACCTCTGGTCATTTACCAGCAAAATGGTCCGGTCTGAAAGTGGTTAACCATTATCCCTCCCCGGTGTCATGCTACTCGTTCGTGTTGCAAGGTCTCTGGTGTGAATGGAGAGCAGGGCAGGTATCACTCTCACATACTAGTCACTAGAAGTTCAACATGGCACCTCATGGCAAAGAACTGAAAAATCTGAAAGAAAGAATTGTTGTCTTAGACTAAAAGAAGATTGCCAAGACCCTGAAACTGAGCTGCAGCATGGTGGCCAAGTCCATACAGCGGTTTAACAGGACAGGTTCCACTCGGACCAGGCATCGCCATTGTCGACCAAAGTAGTTGAGTGCATGTGCTCAGCGCGATATCCAGAGGTTGTCTTTGGCAAATAGACACAAGTGCTGCCAGCATTGCTGAAGATGTTGAAGGGGTGGAGGGCTCAGCCTGTCAGTGCTCAGACCATACGCCGCACGCTGCATCCAATTGGTCTGCATGGCGGTCATCCCAAAAGGAAGCCTCTTCTAAATATGATGCACAAGAAAGACCGCAAACAGTTCAAACAGTTTGCTTACAAGAAAACTAAGAACATGGATTACTGGAACCATGTCCTGTGGTCTGATGAGACCAAGATAAAACTTATTTGGATCAGATGGTGTCAAGCGTGTGTGGCAGCAACCAGGTGAGGAGTACAAAGACAAGCGTGCCTTGCCTACAGTCAAGCATGGTGGTGGGAGTGTCATTGTCTGGGGCTGCATGAGTGCTGCTGGCATTGGAGAGCGGTCGTTCATTGAGGGAACCAAAAAAGCCAACTGGGACTGGGCCGCAGAGCAGTATTCCAACATAACGACCCCAAACACACCTCCAAGATGACCACTGCCTTATTAAAGAAGCTGAGGGTAAAGGTGATGGACTGGCCAAGCATGTCTTCAGACCTAAACCCTAGTGAGCATTGTTGGGCATCCTCAAAACGGAAGGCAGAGGAGCGCAAAATCTCCAACATCCACCAGCTCCATGTTGTCATGGAGAAGTGGAAGAGGACTTCAGTGGCAACCTGTGAAACTCTGGTGAACTCCATGCCCAAGAGGGTTAAGGCAGTGGTGGAAAATAATGGTGGCTACACAAAAAATTGACACTTTGGGCCTAAATTGGACACTTTCACTTAGGGGCGTACTCACTTTTGTTGCCAGTGGTTTAGACATTAATGGCTGTGTGTTATTTTGAGGGGACAGTAAATTTACACTGTTAAACAAGCTGTACACTCACTACTTTACATTGTATGTAGCAAAGTGTCATTTCATCAGTGTTGTCACATGAAAAGATAATAAAAATGTGAGGGGTGTACCCACTTTTGTGAGACACTGTAGTAACAATCTATGTACATTTTCTTTTAATGTGTTGCAGAATATTGTCCTAATTGTATTAAAAAATATATTGTGAATTTTAAATTCAGTGGTTTGTTCTTGGTGCCCATTAAAAATCCCAGGCCACCGAATCACCTTCTTCATACTTCCAATCTTTGGATATGAACTTTTTTCCTGCTTAAAACTTCAGACTGCGTTATTCAGTAGGGCAAGTCTGTCAATGATGCTGTACATACCTTGGATGCTTGCCTCAAAACATCAACAATCACTTTCACTGGCAGGCCACTGGTGATTTCCTTCATAGCTTCTATGCACCATTTATAAGCCTGATAAGAGATTCAAATACAAAAAAACACTGCTGGAATTGTATTTTCAATATATGTTTAAACACTGGACAATAAACCTGTGTAATAATACTGATTCAGGTGACAGAGGGAACAGTCAAGCTATAAAAGAAAACAGGGTGCCTGCTGCCAAATTTTCAGCATGGCAAGCACAAGTTTAATCACTGGAGGAGAGTAGGCTGGGTTCTCAGCACAGCCAGAAAACTGACTATGTTGTGATCTCATGCTTAGTGTAGTCATTGCTTCATAGGAAAGCAAAAGTTACTGGCAGGAACACCAGTGAAATCGCACAAAAAGAAGCAATACAAAAAACAGTATACTTTCTCATACAAGTACATGGTACAACAGGCCAATATCAGGAATACAAAATGTTGAGTCAAAGTAATCTTTAACGTAAATTTCAGATGGCAATAGCAAAAGACTCGTTTTTGGCATGTATATTGCTGAATTTAGAGTTGAAATGCAATTTACTAAAGGAGCTTAAAGCGCGCGTGTGCGTGTGTGTGTGGGGGGGGAGGAGCAAGCACCCAATTTTGATAGGTACCAACTTCCACTCCGACCACCTAAGTGATCGGAAGTTCTCTTCCCTCCCAGCAGTCTTAGGGGACATGCGACAGGTTCCAGAAGACTGGAGGCCATTCACAATGCACAGCGCTGCTCGAGCATGTGCACCCGGCTGTGAAGCTGCAAGCTGTCACAGCCAGGTACCCAAAGTTAAGATGCTGGTGCCGAGGAAAGACGACAGCAGGTGAAACCGGCTGGGGTGAGCACATCGCAGGATCATGGAATAAGCAAAAGGCTTTTTTTTAAAGTTAGCAGCTACCAACTTTTTTTTTTAAACAGGAGACTGGAGCTCCTCTTTAACTAGCCAAGGGCAAACAAACAAATTATATATATATATATATATATAACATACATATACACACACACACACACACACACATACATACACATACACACACGCTTACTGATCAAATATATTTAAAAACAAATCACACTACCTCATCATAATGACTTTTAGCAAAGAGCAGTGCACACAACTCTCCATAAAGAGCAGCTTTGTTTGCATGTTGTCCATGTTTTGCCAGCTTATCCATGTAACTCTGAGCTTGCTTAAAAGTTTCTTCTCCTAAATGGTATTTACAGTTGCCATTGCGTACATGCAGCAACCTAAGAAACGAAAAACAAAAATTATATAGTTACCATAGTTAAAATACAATTTTCCCAAACATTAAAAAGGAGAGGTGTCCAACCCATGGCCCCAGTAGCCATGTCTAGAGGGACACTGTTCAAGCATAGAAGCCACAGTGGTCGACAGACAAGCTAGGCACATGCATGTACAGAGAGGCGCCAGGGATGCCATGCAAGCATAGCAGCTGTCAACAATGAAAAACCAGGCAAAGGCACATCTGGAGGGATGTCTAGGCTGCCCTGTTCGTAACCGCACCGACAGCAGCGAATGCAGGGACTCCTGCCAGGTAAGTGCCGTATGGCTGTATATAGGGCAGTGCTGGGGAGGGGCTGCTCCCCCACCCTCAAGTTTCAGTTGTGTGTCAAAGTCCGCTGCCCACAACCTCCCCACACAGCAGATACAGGGGTCACCAACAGTCATTAACTTAAAGGACAGTTTGTAAAATCCAGGATTCCATGCATGTCTGTAACGGACATTCATGGACAGATATAAAAATCACAGATTTTACAAACCGTTCATGCATTTGCCAACAGTTGGCAGCTCCAGCCCATATAAATAGTTGAAATTCAATCCCTTTACCCATTATGTTTTTAGTTTTAGCATGGCTTCCACATTGCAAAAGAAAACAAAAAAAAAAAAAAAAAAAAAAAAGAAAAGTTGCGGATAGAGATTGAGCGATAGATAGTTCCAACTTTTTTTGGTTACGTTTTGATTGCCCAACTTTTTCTACACATTAGCTTTTCATTATTGTTAGGCCAGCAATAGACTGAGTGAATTTCTTTCCTGCAACCATGTGTCGACAGACAATGTTGACAGGGGAATCCCTCCTGCCGAGCCATTGCTTTCTCCCAGTGGGGGAAGCCATCCCCACCAGGAGAACGCAGCAATTATTGCTTGTGGCCATAACAGCCACTAGTGATATTCGCAAGTAAAATCCAGCAGGCTGGTTTTACCCAAGTTGATCAATTGATCAACTTGGGTACATTCAACCTACCCATGCATAGTTCGGATTTCAGCTGGCTCCTGCTGAACTGGCCAAGACTCGAACTGTCTATGGCTGGCTTTAGTGTTTTTTTGTGTGGCCCAAGACAATTCCTCTTCTTCCAATGTGGCCCAGGAAGGTCAAAAGGTTCGACAACCCTGCCTTAAAAAGCCAAGTTCAACTTTTTGGAACAAGTTAAATGCTCCACCCAGATTTGGGGTGGAACATGCAACATGTTCCAGCTCCTGCTACCAGTAATCTTAAATCTCCTCCCTGTGCGCATTGATTAATTTCTCTTGAAAGGTAAACTTATCCTTTAAGGTTAGGTTCACACTACTGCATGTCAGGAATGTCATGCACAGAAACACGCTGCCCTTCAGCAGACCTGTGGTTGTGCTATTGTTAATGGCACCCCACGCATCTGCTAACTGACGTTTTGCGATGCACCAGCACCATGTGGTTTGTTGTGCCACATTTTTAGATAAGGGTCAGGGACTTATTTTCTACGTTTCAAGCATGTAGGGCAGCCCACTGAAACAAGTGGGCTGCCCCAAATGCGCAAACATTCTGTTTCACCTGTAGATGCGAACCTTACTTACCTGACACAACATTCCACTGCTCGAAACCAATGCAGCATTTCATTGTGAAGCGTGCACAGCTGCAAACAAGAGAGAAACACTTTCTCAGCATCACTGTACCAGCCAGCATCTGAGAGGAATCCACCTAAAAAAAAAAAAAAAAAAAAAAAGAAGAATAAAATTCTAGTAGAGCAGTAAGCACCAAAACACTAATAATGAAAACTGACAAATACAGTACAAATACATTAAAGATTGTAAACCTAAACAAAAAAACATTACACTTAAAAAAAAAAAAAAAAAATTCAAAATATGGACACTTTGGTATAGTGACCAAACTTTTGGACATTTTAAAAACTTACCATAACATTTTATTTTTTTAAAATAATAAAAAAAAAAATTTATCTGTGAAGGTAGATGTCAAGTCATTGTTTTTTGTACATCTTGTTTTTACCATATGTCACATTATAGGATGTTTTATGCCTTTAAGCACTTTAGCATCTGCTGACTGTTGAACTTTACGCCTATCCGTTATATACAAAGGGCCTGAGCAATCACCCCTCAGCCACCACACCCCATATTCCTTAAAATGTAATTGCCAAGTTAGTATTACCTAAAGCCTGCTTCTGTGAAGTGTCTCCATCACACAGTGTGCACACTGCGCAGTCACTGAGTGTTTCCCAGCTCTCCGACTAAGCGACAGTGTGGTTCCGCCCTTGCACAGGCATCCACGCAGCGCATCGCTCTGCCCTGCCAACAACTGACGTAAGTTCCTGATGTCAGTTCTGATATCAGCACCATCAGTTCCATGCTGGTTTCTGAAGGCTTCTCCTCCTGTCCAGGCTACATGAAGAAGCAGAAGAAGAAGAAGCAGAAGAAGAAGCAGAAGAAGCAGCAGCAGCAGAAGCAGCAGCAGCAGCAGCAGCAGCAGCAGAAGCAGCAGCAGCAGCAGAAGCAGCAGCAGAAGCAGCAGCAGCAGCAGAAGCAGCAGCAGCAGAAGCAGCAGCAGCAGAAGAAGCAGCAGCAGAAGAAGCAGCAGCAGCAGCAGCAGCAGCAGAAGAAGCAATCCAGGCATGGCGATCGGGGGGTGGATTGTGATTCTATGTACGATCGTGCAGCTCTAGTTCAGAGCCACCTAATCCCATTTTGATTACAATGGTTCCCACTTCTCCAGATACAGGGCGTAGTGATGGGGACATGCTGTGCCCCATCCTATGCCAATCTGTACCTATGGGAGTGGGAACAGATGATTAACATCTCGGAGGATCTAGCCCTCTTCCTGGACCATGTGGTCCTTTGGTTTCGTAATATAGATATCTTTATGGTATGGAGTGGCCCTCATGAGTTGTTATAGACTTTTGTGCAGCAGTTAAATACATTTAAGCTTACCTTCAGCATGTCTCATGATACAGACAAGATGTTCCTGGACGTACAAATCCATAAAGACAAGGATGGTCTTCTACCCAGCAGACTGTATAGAAAACCTACATGCCAGCAGCTTTCATCCTCATAATCTAGTTAAATCCATTCCTTTTGGCCAGTAATTTCGCATTAGATGTAACTGTTGTAATGATGATAGATTTAAGGAAGCAGATACACTCAAGAATAGACTCCAAGCAAGTGGGTACTCAAAGAGCGACGACAAAAACATGGCAGGAATTGATATACAAAACCAAAACCCCGAAAGCGGATATGAATCAATTAAGAATAATTTCCCACTTCTCTAACCAGCAGGAAAAATTCCATGGTGGCACTTTTCCAGGTGTCAATTTTTGATACTGGATAGAGTGCACACCGGAATGATGATAGATGGGGGACTGAAATAAAATACTACTGTAAACACGAACAGTGTTGGATCTTCAGACTAAATGTCACCTCATTTCCGGGTCTAAATAAGGCGATCTCCTTTAAACCTTTTTTGGAGGGATTTGTTTCAGGGGAACGTGAGCTATATTCGGCCTATCGATGCATTTATGGCCATAATCCGATCACATACTTCCCCGCCTTCCTCTATTCATGCATATTCATGTCTAAGCATGGATCATACAGTTGTGCTCATAAGCTTACATATCCTGGCAGAATTTAGGATTTCTTGGCCATTTTTCAGACTATGAATAAGAAAAACAAATTTTTTCAATCATGGTTAGTGTTCGGCTGAAGCCATTTATTATCAACTGTGTTTACTCTCTTTCTAAAATCAGAATGACAAAAGAAACTACCCAAATGACCCTGATCAAACGTTTACATACCCTGATGATTTTGGCCTTATAAAAACACACACACACACACACACACACACACACACACAATGGGGTTTGAATCGCTATTAAAAAGGTAACCATCATCAGTGATCTGTTTGTTTGCAATTAGTGTGTGGGTATAAAAGGTCAATGAGTTTCTGGACTCCTGACAGACCCTTGCACGTTTCATCCAGTGCTGCACTGACGTTTCTGGATTCTGAGTCATGGAGAAATTGGAAAGGGATATAAGAATATCCAAGGAATTGAGCATCCCAATCAGCAGTGTTCAAACTAATCAAAAAGTGGAAAATGAGGGGTTCGGTTGAAACCAAACCAAACCACGGTCAACCAACTAAAATTTCAGTCCCAACTGCCACGAAAATTGTTTGAGATGCAAAGAAAAACCCACAAATAATTTCAGGTGAAATACAGGATTCTCTGAAAGCATGTGGTGTGGCCGTTTCAAGATGCACAATACGGAGGCACTTAAAGGTGGGCTGCATGATCGAGTTGCCAGAGGAAAGCCATTACTACGCAAATGCCACAAAGTATCCCGCTTACAATACGCCAAACAGCACAGAAACAAGCCTCGAACCTTCGAGCACAAAGTAATTTGGAGTGATGATACCAAAATTGAGCTTTTTAGACACAGCCATAAATGCTACATTTGAAGAGGAGTCAAGAAGGCCTATGATGAAAAGGTACAGAGGTGGATCACTGATGTTTTGGGGATGTGCGAGCTACAAAGGCACAGGAAATTTGGTCATAATTGATAGCAAGATGAATGCAGTATGTTATGGAAAAAATACTGGAGGAACATTTGCATTCATCAGTTAGGAGGCTGCACATGGGACGTACCTGGACATTCCAAAATGACAATGATCCAAAACAAAGCCAAGTCGACCTGTCATTGGCTACAGCAGAATAAAGTGAAGATTCTGGAGTGGCCATCTCAGTCTGACGTCAATATCATTGAGCCACTCTGGGGAGATCTCAAAAACGTGCAGTTCATGCAAGACAGCCCAAAGTATTTACAGGAACTGGTGGCTTTTTGCCAAGAGGAATGGCTGTTTACCATCTGAAAAAATAAAGAGCCTCATCCACAAAAGACTTCAAGCAGTCATTGATGTTAAAGGGGGCGATATATAGTATGTAAACTTTTGATCAGGGTCATTTGGGTAGTTTCTGTTGGCATCCTGATTTAAAAAAAGAGTAAACACAGTTGATGGATAACAACCATGAGTGAAAGTAAAGTTTGTGTTATCATTCCATATTCTCTGAAAAATCCCCAAGATAATCAATGGTTACTTACTGATAACGGTATTTCTTCGAATCTTCCAGGATTGTAACACATGAGAGACGATAGGCAACTCCCTACAGGAAACACAATCAGTTCACAGCTGTTAAAAAGGCCCCATCTTCCCGCTTGTCCCTCATTTGTTGTGAATCGGTTGGAGAATTACTTTACAAAGGCTCTTTAGACACTTAGGCACTTACCACCTATTGTATATACACCCTTTCCTCCATCCTTAACAGGGCATGAAGTAGGCCTGCCATCCTTGGAGGTTCATAGAAATACCGTTATCAGCAAGTAACCATTGGTTTTCTCACCTCACCTTCCAGGATGGCAACACGAAAAGGATAATCAAGTAAACCGTAGGCCTACCTAACGGATGTGGCTGCTGCCTGTAGCACCTTTCGACCGAGGGCTAGGTCTTGTTGCGAAAGGACCTCCACTTGGCAGAGCTTCAGGAAGGTGTCTTGGCTGGACCAGGTGGCTGCGTTACGAATTTGTTCCCAGGAGGCTCTTGCTTTCTTTGGCCCAGGAGGTTGCGAGGGTTTTAGTTAAGTGTGCTTTCAATTTTGATGGTGCAGGGATACCTGAGCTTTCGTGTGATACAGAAATGGCCTGCCTTATCCACCTAGAGACTGAGGATTTTGAGGCCTGAAGTCCCTTCCTTGGTCAAAAAAAATAAACAAAGGATTAAGAGGTGATTGGATCTACTAAAACAGGGCTGCCCAACCAGTGACCCGGGGGCCACATGTGGCCCATGGAGCCCTCTGATGTGTCCTGTGACCTCCTTCTGTGGAATGGCAGATTGGCAAGCCCAGATATTTGGTTGCAGGTACGTCATCCCAGAGCATCTGTGTTGTTAAAGCAAGCTGGCAAACCAAGCAGCTGTGGAGCAGAGCTGCATAAGTTGATGCTTCCTGTATAGCGCTGTCTCTTGCCACAGGCGGAGTGATACCAAATGCACTCTGCCAGGGACAGCAACAGCAGGTGATACCTGAATGGAAGACTTATTAAAGGTCAGTTTATTACTAAAATTGCAGTGTATATATGGGCATGTCTGCGCAGTGGTTACTGGGCTGCTTTCAAACGGATCCGCAGGTTTTGTTATTACCCGCAGGTTTGGTGAGCCTTCAGAAAGTGCACCACACCTGCAGGCTATAATAGAAGTCTATGGCAAAGTGTAGCAAATCCACAGAAAGACACGTGCACTGCGCTGCATTAGTGTGAAAGGCCAGTTTCACACAATCAGTACAACTCAAATCAGACCCTCCGTTCACCTCTGTGAAACGGCAGATGTAAACAGATTTGTGTCCTTTTACACCCGCTTACCTCCAATCTGATTTACAAAAAAAAAAAAAAAAAAAAATTATATATAACAGAAGGGGATCAATCCCCTTCCGTCAGGGTGGATCGGAGGACACCTACAGTAGAGGGGGCCGTGTCCGTGTAAGCTCTGCACAGACCTGTCCTCCACCTGCTTTGCTCCTTGTGGCCCACGACTGGTTACCAAGTTGCTTAAGTGGCCCTCGTTTTTCAAAAGGTTGGGCACGCCTGTCCCAAAAATCATTAACCCTTTCTAGATGAGGAGGCATTGCCTTACATCTAAGCAATGGAATCGCTTTTCCCCCTCATTTTTAGGGTTGTCATAAAAAAGGATGGTAGATTTATTACCTGCATCCTATGAAAGGCTGCTGACACCCTGGGCAGATATAAAAGGATCTGGTCTGAGGGTGATCCTGTCTGGCAGGATCAACAAAAAAGTTCTTTAATAGAGAGACCCTGTAGGTCACCTACCCTTCTAGCTGTGGTAATTGCCAGCAGGAAGGCAAATTTTAAACTTAAGAGGAACCTCTATGGGTTCAAAGGGGTGTCTATATAATGCCTCTAGAACCCTGGTTAAGGTCCCAAGGCGGGAACCCATCTTTTGTGACCTGGGTAGCCCTATTTCTGGCCACCATAAACCTTTTAACTAAGGGTTCCTTTGCTAACCTAGCATCAAGGAAAACAAAGTGTGGCTACTTGTACCCAAAGAGTGTTCACTGCCACACCCCTCTCTACCCCATACATAAGGAATTCTAGGATTATGGGGGGGATCAAGGTGGAAACAACCTGTTTCTTTACACCAGGTACAAAAGGGTTTCCATACGTTAAAGTATATCTTTCTGGTTACTGGATTCCTGTTCAAGAGTAGGGATGGGCCCGAACGGACCCCTGTTCGGTTCGAACCCAAACTAAGTTTGGACCCGAATAAACGAACCCCATTAATGTCAATGGGACCCGAACATCAAAAATCCAAAGAACCCATTTAAAGGCTTATGTGCAAGTAATCTGGCATACAATGGTTTTAGGGGTCCGGGTCCTGTCCTGGGGGGCATGTATCAAATTTTTTTTTTTTTTTTATGAAAAACCTAATTTTTAAATAAGCAGTGATTTTTTTTCATTTTTAAAGTGAAAGCATAAAAATGAAAAATCCTTGCTATATAGTGTCTGGGGGTCCCCTTAGTCTACCTGTAAAGTGGCAGATCAGTACCATGTCTAGAATCTGCTGCAGTAATAATTGCATTTATAAAAGCCAAAAAAAGAGAAAAGTTTCCCTGCAAGCTGCCTTTATTTTGCTAAGCAACAGCTGGGGAGCCACTGTGTATGATGAGGCCACAATGTAGTGCACTGGAAATAAGATTAGAAATTTTTTGGATACATTCTGGTGTCACTTTGACTTTGGATAGAATGGGTGCATAAAAACTTGTCTTTGGGTGTCGGTGGTGCCTTCCCACCGTAACCCTACAGGAAGCACTCTTGATGAAAGCGAGAACTGGCCTTGCTGTAAAAAAATTGCAATGATATGCACCTGTCAAACAGGTGCTGAAAAATTTGTCTGAGTGTTGTGGTGGCGATTTTGAAATATAATATTTATATCAAGGAGTTTAAAGGAAACCATTCTGAATGTAGGACTTAATATTGTCAGAGGTTTTAATACAGAAGTTTTAGTGTCTTCTATCTGATGGGAAGCATTAAATGTCCCCAGGTGTTCCCTGTTTTCCCAATCATCTGTGCAGACAGTGAGGCATCTCACCAGGGGACATTAACATGCTAATGTCAGAACTGTTTGGGGTTCAATGATAAAAGCAAATTGTTAGACAATCTGGCTCCGGTCATTCAGGCCTGACCTAGGCATGGTTCTGGGAGACTTGAGAATTAACCAATCAGTATGTAGACTTGAGAATCGGCCAGTCAGAGGTTGATGCCATCTCAGAGCCAATGGTGCGTTCCATCTGCTGATTGGCCGAGAATGCATATAAAATAGGGAAAGAATTAGCTGAGCGCCCCCTCTTGAATTCCAGACCACCGGAAGTCCATGTAACGTATACTTGTATCTCTCTCTCTCTCCCCCCCTCTCTCCCCCCCCCTCTCTCTCTCCTTATTATGTCTCTTTTCTATTTCTAATTATTTCTTAGAACTTATCTTGAAATATTGATAAATATATTGAAAGTGTATGTTTGTTGTAAGCATATGACCTAAATCATCTTGGCAGCCTAAGCAACCTGTACTTGTAACATCACTTGAGTTATATGATAAGTTCTAATTATTCTAAAGTTTCTTTTCTGTATAAATAAAGGTAATTGTTTATCTTTTCGCACTGTTATCGTTCATTTTTATTCTTATGTAGACAAAGGTTTAATCACTTATTTTCTTGTATCGTTAGTCATTTAAGTGAGATATAAAAATTGCCATAACAGTGTTAATTGTGCCCATGAAACATATCAAAAACATTCTTCCAGATGAAATGATTGAACATCCTCAAAGCTAGGCAGCCTTGAAGTCCTGCTGAGATTTCACATCCCAAAAAGAGACTTAAATCACTAATATCGGTATCAGGGGCTTCATAGATGGTAATCCAGGACGGATTCATTTTTATAAAAGTCAAATGGGCCACAGAGTCTGTGGACAGACGCATTCTATGATCAGTAACAAAATCTCCTGCAGCACTGAATGCCCATTCTGAAAGCACGCTAGATGCAGGGCAGCCCAACAACTCAATGGCATACTGAGCAAGCTCTGGCCAGTGGTCTATTCTCAAGACTCAGTAAGTCAGCGGATCATCAGCTGGAAAGCTCTCCATCTCTGTTTTAGACCGGAGGTAATCGTCCACCATGTGATGCAGATGCTGCCGATGGGATGTGGAAGCTGACAGCCCTGGGCGCCGAGGACTTAAATTCCGAAATGCCTCAGAACAACATTTTCCACCACACTAACCTACTGGAGTCAGGAAAAATGTTCAATAAAATACTCTTTAACGTGTCCTCAAGAGATTTTATCTTCTGCACTCTGTGGGGACGGGATAAGTTAGTTCTGAGACCTTCCCCTTATAACGGTGGTCAAGGAGGGTTGCCAACCAGTAATCATCCTTCCCATTTATGCCACGTATTGTTGGGTCCTTTCGCAGACTTTGAAGCATGAGGTTGCCCATGCGCCTCAAATTTGCCTGAGGCTTGAGAAGCAGACTCCTCTGGGTCACTCAGGATGACAGCATCTTCAATTTCCTCCACCCAGCCATGTGCTACTCCCAAGGATCCGGGGGTTGGAAAGGCATCGCTTACAGATTGAAACGTCTTCCTCAAAGACTATGAAAGTGCCAGAATACTACTACTCATCCTCCTCCCCTCTCTCCTCCTGTGTGTTCTGCGACATAGGAATGATGGTGTCTGGATAAAGTGGGCCTTGAGAGGAAAGGAAGACAGTCCTCCTTCTCCTCCTGCTGCTCTGCCTCCAGTGACCTGTCCATGATGCCACACGAGTCTGCTCCAGAAGGAACACAACAGGGATTGTGTCACTGATGCATGCACTGTCACCATCCTCGTGGCCTCCTCAAATGGTGACAATACAGTGCATGCACCCTTAATGATCAGCCATTGGGGTGGCGGAAAAAAAGCTGAGGTGGCCCAAGCCTGTCGTCGTGCCGTACTGGCACGGGTATGCGCCGGCTGCATGTATAGCCGCTGCAGCATTCCCAAAGTTGAGTTCCACCTGGTGGGCATGTCACAAATAAGGCGGTTTACGGGCAGGTGGAATGCCTGCATTTTGTCTGGCATTCTTTGAACCATTAAAATTCGGTCTAAGTGTGTTCGTCCTAGGACTAATACACTGCTCAACAAGCATTCTCTTGCCTTTGTGGCTGTGTGTGGTGAAAAGAGCTTGGGTGTGTTATTTGGAGAGACCATATTTATTTATCGGCACATAACACACACCTTTACTTTAAGAGGGAAGGTTCCAGGGAAACCCAAAAAATATATCAAAACAAAACAAAAAAAAAAAAAAAAAAAAAAACTGTGAGGCAAAATAAGTGTCAGTGGCCTGCAGCACCCCCGTGGCCATGAATGCAGACTCACCATTGCCATCAATGCAGCCCAATTCATGCCCATCTGCAACCTTGGAGGAGGGGGAGGCAGGACAAGTGCCAAATTACATACAGGAGAAACTCCTGTTTTCTCTGCACCCTTTTTTAATACAATATCACTAGGGGTGCACCGAATGTTTTTTTTTTTTTTTTTTTTTGGTGCCGAAACAGATACCAAAAATGAAAAATACACTAGGCCGAAAACCAAAACTGATACTGAAACATATTGCTAAAAAATATATTTTGATACAGGAGACGGCCAGAGACTGGGGACATGGTACAGGAGATCAATGCAGCACGCCAGCGTCCCCAGTGCAGCCAGCATCCCCCCTGCCCCCCAGTGCAGCCAGCGCCCCCCGCCCCCCCCCCCCAGCGCAGACAGGCAGTGTCCGCCCCCCCCCAGTGCAGCCAGCCGGAGTGTGTGTCCCCCATTGCAGCCAGCCGGAGTGTGTGTCCCCCATTGCAGCCAGCCGGAGTGTGTGTCCCCCATTGCAGCCAGCCAGAGTGTGTGTCCCCCATTGCAGCCAGCCAGAGTGTGTGTCCCCCATTGCAGCCAGCCAGAGTGTGTGTCCCCCATTGCAGCCAGCCAGAGTGTGTGTCCCCCATTGCAGCCAGCCAGAGTGTGTGTCCCCCATTGCAGCCAGCCAGAGTGTGTGTCCCCCATTGCAGCCAGCCAGAGTGTGTGTCCCCCATTGCAGCCAGCCAGAGTGTGTGTCCCCCATTGCAGCCAGCCAGAGTGTGTGTCCCCCATTGCAGCCAGCCAGAGTGTGTGTCCCCCATTGCAGCCAGCCAGAGTGTGTGTCCCCCATTGCAGCCAGCCAGAGTGTGTGTCCCCCATTGCAGCCAGCCAGAGTGTGTGTCCCCCATTGCAGCCAGCCAGAGTGTGTGTCCCCCATTGCAGCCAGCCAGAGTGTGTGTCCCCCATTGCAGCCAGCCAGAGTGTGTGTCCCCCATTGCAGCCAGCCAGAGTGTGTGTCCCCCATTGCAGCCAGCCAGAGTGTGTGTCCCCCATTGCAGCCAGCCAGAGTGTGTGTCCCCCATTGCAGCCAGCCAGAGTGTGTGTCCCCCATTGCAGCCAGCCAGAGTGTGTGTCCCCCATTGCAGCCAGCCAGAGTGTGTGTCCCCCATTGCAGCCAGCCAGAGTGTGTGTCCCCCATTGCAGCCAGCCAGAGTGTGTGTCCCCCATTGCAGCCAGCCAGAGTGTGTGTCCCCCATTGCAGCCAGCCAGAGTGTGTGTCCCCCATTGCAGCCAGCCAGAGTGTGTGTCCCCCATTGCAGCCAGCCAGAGTGTGTGTCCCCCATTGCAGCCAGCCAGAGTGTGTGTCCCCCATTGCAGCCAGCCAGAGTGTGTGTCCCCCATTGCAGCCAGCCAGAGTGTGTGTCCCCCATTGCAGCCAGCCAGAGTGTGTGTCCCCCATTGCAGCCAGCCAGAGTGTGTGTCCCCCATTGCAGCCAGCCAGAGTGTGTGTCCCCCATTGCAGCCAGCCAGAGTGTGTGTCCCCCATTGCAGCCAGCCAGAGTGTGTGTCCCCCATTGCAGCCAGCCAGAGTGTGTGTCCCCCATTGCAGCCAGCCAGAGTGTGTGTCCCCCATTGCAGCCAGCCAGAGTGTGTGTCCCCCATTGCAGCCAGCCAGAGTGTGTGTCCCCCATTGCAGCCAGCCAGAGTGTGTGTCCCCCATTGCAGCCAGCCAGAGTGTGTGTCCCCCATTGCAGCCAGCCAGAGTGTGTGTCCCCCATTGCAGCCAGCCAGAGTGTGTGTCCCCCATTGCAGCCAGCCAGAGTGTGTGTCCCCCATTGCAGCCAGCCAGAGTGTGTGTCCCCCATTGCAGCCAGCCAGAGTGTGTGTCCCCCATTGCAGCCAGCCAGAGTGTGTGTCCCCCATTGCAGCCAGCCAGAGTGTGTGTCCCCCATTGCAGCCAGCCAGAGTGTGTGTCCCCCATTGCAGCCAGCCAGAGTGTGTGTCCCCCATTGCAGCCAGCCAGAGTGTGTGTCCCCCATTGCAGCCAGCCAGAGTGTGTGTCCCCCATTGCAGCCAGCCAGAGTGTGTGTCCCCCATTGCAGCCAGCCAGAGTGTGTGTCCCCCATTGCAGCCAGCCAGAGTGTGTGTCCCCCATTGCAGCCAGCCAGAGTGTGTGTCCCCCATTGCAGCCAGCCAGAGTGTGTGTCCCCCATTGCAGCCAGCCAGAGTGTGTGTCCCCCATTGCAGCCAGCCAGAGTGTGTGTCCCCCATTGCAGCCAGCCAGAGTGTGTGTCCCCCATTGCAGCCAGCCAGAGTGTGTGTCCCCCATTGCAGCCAGCCAGAGTGTGTGTCCCCCATTGCAGCCAGCCAGAGTGTGTGTCCCCCATTGCAGCCAGCCAGAGTGTGTGTCCCCCATTGCAGCCAGCCAGAGTGTGTGTCCCCCATTGCAGCCAGCCAGAGTGTGTGTCCCCCATTGCAGCCAGCCAGAGTGTGTGTCCCCCATTGCAGCCAGCCAGAGTGTGTGTCCCCCATTGCAGCCAGCCAGAGTGTGTGTCCCCCATTGCAGCCAGCCAGAGTGTGTGTCCCCCATTGCAGCCAGCCAGAGTGTGTGTCCCCCATTGCAGCCAGCCAGAGTGTGTGTCCCCCATTGCAGCCAGCCAGAGTGTGTGTCCCCCATTGCAGCCAGCCAGAGTGTGTGTCCCCCATTGCAGCCAGCCAGAGTGTGTGTCCCCCATTGCAGCCAGCCAGAGTGTGTGTCCCCCATTGCAGCCAGCCAGAGTGTGTGTCCCCCATTGCAGCCAGCCAGAGTGTGTGTCCCCCATTGCAGCCAGCCAGAGTGTGTGTCCCCCATTGCAGCCAGCCAGAGTGTGTGTCCCCCATTGCAGCCAGCCAGAGTGTGTGTCCCCCATTGCAGCCAGCCAGAGTGTGTGTCCCCCATTGCAGCCAGCCAGAGTGTGTGTCCCCCATTGCAGCCAGCCAGAGTGTGTGTCCCCCATTGCAGCCAGCCAGAGTGTGTGTCCCCCATTGCAGCCAGCCAGAGTGTGTGTCCCCCATTGCAGCCAGCCAGAGTGTGTGTCCCCCATTGCAGCCAGCCAGAGTGTGTGTCCCCCATTGCAGCCAGCCAGAGTGTGTGTCCCCCATTGCAGCCAGCCAGAGTGTGTGTCCCCCATTGCAGCCAGCCAGAGTGTGTGTCCCCCATTGCAGCCAGCCAGAGTGTGTGTCCCCCATTGCAGCCAGCCAGAGTGTGTGTCCCCCATTGCAGCCAGCCAGAGTGTGTGTCCCCCATTGCAGCCAGCCAGAGTGTGTGTCCCCCATTGCAGCCAGCCAGAGTGTGTGTCCCCCATTGCAGCCAGCCAGAGTGTGTGTCCCCCATTGCAGCCAGCCAGAGTGTGTGTCCCCCATTGCAGCCAGCCAGAGTGTGTGTCCCCCATTGCAGCCAGCCAGAGTGTGTGTCCCCCATTGCAGCCAGCCAGAGTGTGTGTCCCCCATTGCAGCCAGCCAGAGTGTGTGTCCCCCATTGCAGCCAGCCAGAGTGTGTGTCCCCCATTGCAGCCAGCCAGAGTGTGTGTCCCCCATTGCAGCCAGCCAGAGTGTGTGTCCCCCATTGCAGCCAGCCAGAGTGTGTGTCCCCCATTGCAGCCAGCCAGAGTGTGTGTCCCCCATTGCAGCCAGCCAGAGTGTGTGTCCCCCATTGCAGCCAGCCAGAGTGTGTGTCCCCCATTGCAGCCAGCCAGAGTGTGTGTCCCCCATTGCAGCCAGCCAGAGTGTGTGTCCCCCATTGCAGCCAGCCAGAGTGTGTGTCCCCCATTGCAGCCAGCCAGAGTGTGTGTCCCCCATTGCAGCCAGCCAGAGTGTGTGTCCCCCATTGCAGCCAGCCAGAGTGTGTGTCCCCCATTGCAGCCAGCCAGAGTGTGTGTCCCCCATTGCAGCCAGCCAGAGTGTGTGTCCCCCATTGCAGCCAGCCAGAGTGTGTGTCCCCCATTGCAGCCAGCCAGAGTGTGTGTCCCCCATTGCAGCCAGCCAGAGTGTGTGTCCCCCATTGCAGCCAGCCAGAGTGTGTGTCCCCCATTGCAGCCAGCCAGAGTGTGTGTCCCCCATTGCAGCCAGCCAGAGTGCGTGTCCCCCATTGCAGCCAGCCAGAGTGCGTGTCCCCCATTGCAGCCAGCCAGAGTGCGTGTCCCCCATTGCAGCCAGCCAGAGTGCGTGTCCCCCATTGCAGCCAGCCAGAGTGCGTGTCCCCCATTGCAGCCAGCCAGAGTGCGTGTCCCCCATTGCAGCCAGCCAGAGTGCGTGTCCCCCATTGCAGCCAGCCAGAGTGCGTGTCCCCCATTGCAGCCAGCCAGAGTGCGTGTCCCCCATTGCAGCCAGCCAGAGTGCGTGTCCCCCATTGCAGCCAGCCAGAGTGCGTGTCCCCCATTGCAGCCAGCCAGAGTGCGTGTCCCCCATTGCAGCCAGCCAGAGTGCGTGTCCCCCATTGCAGCCAGCCAGAGTGCGTGTCCCCCATTGCAGCCAGCCAGAGTGCGTGTCCCCCATTGCAGCCAGCCAGAGTGCGTGTCCCCCATTGCAGCCAGCCAGAGTGCGTGTCCCCCATTGCAGCCAGCCAGAGTGCGTGTCCCCCATTGCAGCCAGCCAGAGTGCGTGTCCCCCATTGCAGCCAGCCAGAGTGCGTGTCCCCCATTGCAGCCAGCCAGAGTGCGTGTCCCCCATTGCAGCCAGCCAGAGTGCGTGTCCCCCATTGCAGCCAGCCAGAGTGCGTGTCCCCCATTGCAGCCAGCCAGAGTGCGTGTCCCCCATTGCAGCCAGCCAGAGTGCGTGTCCCCCATTGCAGCCAGCCAGAGTGCGTGTCCCCCATTGCAGCCAGCCAGAGTGCGTGTCCCCCATTGCAGCCAGCCAGAGTGCGTGTCCCCCATTGCAGCCAGCCAGAGTGCGTGTCCCCCATTGCAGCCAGCCAGAGTGCGTGTCCCCCATTGCAGCCAGCCAGAGTGCGTGTCCCCCATTGCAGCCAGCCAGAGTGCGTGTCCCCCATTGCAGCCAGCCAGAGTGCGTGTCCCCCATTGCAGCCAGCCGGAGTGCGTGTCCCCCATTGCAGCCAGCCGGAGTGCGTGTCCCCCATTGCAGCCAGCCGGAGTGCGTGTCCCCCATTGCAGCCAGCCGGAGTGTGTGTCCCCCATTGTAGGCAGCCTGTAAAAAGGGAAGAGAGGAGAGTTGCCTCCGCCGCCAGTTTGATCACAGCGCCGGGAACATCACAGCTTTAATTTCAATAGTCCAATCCTGGGATGGATCTGTCCATCAAAGCTCCCCAGACAAGGGGGGAGGGGCTGTATGTGACTGAGCGTGGACGGGAACACACAGCTATTGAAATTAAATCTGATGTTCCTGGCGCTGTGATCAAACAGGCGCCGGAGGCGGTTCTCCTGCGCTATAGGACACCCCCCATGATAGGCGACACCAGGGGTGGCTCCATTAAGCCCCATACACACTATCAGATTATCTGCTGAGTTTTTCCTTCAGATTTACCAAAACCATGTAGTAGAAGGGCCTGCCTGATTGCATACACATTGAAACTCCTAAGGTTTGTCCTCATATTATATGGTTTTGGTAAATCTGAAGGAAAAACTCAGCAGAAAATCTGATAGTGTGTATGGGGCTTTATCGTCAGTTTTTCTCTTTCGACAAATTCGGCCGAAAATTTCGGTGCATCCCTATAACTAAATCTTTTGTGGCGCTCTGGGATTTGTTGGGGGCCACAAAAGATATACAAGTCCCAATTACCAGGCACGGGTCAGTTCTGACAGTTTACATCTCCCTCCTTTTCTGTTTGCTTGGCGCAAACCCAGCAAATACCAGGTAGATCACACATGGGGGTCGGTATGTTTAGCTTTATCTTGTTTAAATTTATGCATGCTCTGCATTAGGGATCGACCAATTATCGGGGGGGGGCGATGTCAGCAATTTCTGAAAAAAAAAATCAGTATCCGTCTGTGTCAAACTAGACTGATATTGCTTTAAGGGGTTTTACCCGGGTGATGCATTAAGCTGCATGCATCACCCCAATACCATTGGTTAGAGCAGACGATGGGCTTTATTGTAACACCACATGTGACTCAGACCCCCAATCTCTCCATAAAGAGTACCTGTCATTGCCCATTACTGTCACAAGGGATGTTTACATTCCTTGTGACAGCATTAACAGCGATTAAGCACTTGCTGTCCGCCATATAGTAAAATGACGGCGGCAAAGTAGTTTGGTTTTCCTGATGGGACGTCATATGATGTGATAAGGATATCAGAACCGGTGTGCGCCCGCAGCAATCAGAGGTGCTGCATGTCAGTCTGACACAGCGCAACTCCGATCGTGGTATGAAGCCTCTGACAGGGGCTTTATACCACGTGATCAGCTGTGACCAATCACAGCTGATCATTGCATGAACCATGAAGTGACGGTAAACGGCTTTCTTGGTTCACGCTGACTGGGAGAGTTGATCGGCGGCTCTCCCTGTCAGAAGGGGGGGGGGGGGGGCCTGTGCTGATTATCAGCACAGTCCCCATCAAAAGGTGCCCCATCACCTGCCAGCCTGTCCTCTATAAAGCCTGTCAGTGCCCATGAAAATACAGGTCAGTGCCACTCAGTAGAGCATGTCACTAGCTCCTCATCAGTGCTGCCTATCCAGTGGCCGGATAAATCAGAGCCTGACAGTTTTCTTTTTCAAAATTGATGCTCTTTTTTCACTTATAGTGCAAAAATTAAAAACTGCAGACGTGATCAAATATCACCAAAAGAAAGCTCCATTTGTGGGAAGAAAACGATAAACATTTAGTTGGAGTACAGTGTTGCATGACCGCACAACTATCATTCCAAAAAAATAAAATAATAATAATAATAATAATAATAATAATAATAATAATAATAATACACATACATACACTCAAACACACAATATCTTCTGGAGAGGTGGCCAAAATATCGGTATCTTATCGGCACCAAAAAACGATATCGGTTAATTCCTACTCTGTATAAAATATCATTGAATTTTGTTCAGGGATGGTAGGTTAAATTAATTCCAGGATTGTAAAATCTATAATTTGTGTATTTTATAACATGAAGATGACATTCACTTTTATGTTGAAATGCGTTGGACTTCTGTCTCCACGACAGTTGATTTTGGTTATTTCAGTGGCTATTTTCATGCTGTTCAATTTACCATGTGCCTGTTTAATGGTCAACCACCTTTTTTCAACTGACAATGTACCCATTATTTCAATAAATTTAGTATTTTTATAAATATTGACATTGCTATTTATGGTTTAAAAACCCATCCTTTGGAGGAACCTTTCATTTATGGGATATTACACTTACTCGGCTGCTCAAAGACTGACGTTTCACATAAACCCCAAAGCAAAAATACACCCAATACTTTGCAATGTACTTCACTCACTATAAAAATACAAGCCATCTTACCAAGAACAAAGCCAATCTGAATAGCCTTTTCTTTAACATGGGCATCAGATTCTGCAATGTAAGAACAACGTCTGCTAAAAGAATACGCCAAGACAGAGGCAACCTTTACTCCATGGTCCATTAAAGCTTGAAAACAGTGGTGCAGAAGATGTCTAAGAGGAGAAAAAAAAAAAAAAAAAAAAAAAAAAAAAAGAAGAACAAATATAAAATTTGATAAAATACATGCCATCATGCAGAGTAAACATACCAATTCAACCTAAAAAAAAAAAAAAAAAAAAAAAAAAAAAAAACATCCTGTTATTATACTAATCACAAGAGACAAAAAGAAAAAATGGATGCCACCACACACACTTTATTTTATTTTTTTTAAAACATAATAAAATTAAATTTTTTTCCTTTAACTAAACAATGATGAGTTTCTTTGAGCTCTGACTGGTCAGAATTATGACGTGAAGCAATCATTTCAAGGTAGTTTCTTGCCAGCAACTATAATGCTATATAGGTTATGAGATCTAGCTGCTAGCACTTAACACATAGCCATAACATTCTACTTAAAAATTAATTTCCCTTCATAAAAAGTGCTCCAACCGTTATATGTAAGGTCAATATGCAATGTGAGCACACACCTGATGGGGGGAGCAGGAGTGTATTTTGTTAGCAAATGTATGAAGCACCCAAAATGCCTTTTCAGAGAAGCTTACGGATATAAAGAAGCATGAAAGCAAGGCACTACCATGGATGGGACTGCACTTTCATGAACCATTATAAAGGTTATGTTTATTTTAAGGATATTGGATGGACTTTATTTGCACAATTTTAATTCCTAGCAGGCTGATGCACTTTGGGAATTGAATTATAGATCATATGAGATGAGTTGGAGCACTTTTTAGTAAGGGAATTGTATTTATAAACCGTGAAGGAAAACGATCAGTTGCTTATGCTCTGAACTGTCAAGGCATCAAATGGGTTCTGTCATGAGTGATCACTTGTGCAGCACCACGGCAACTACAGCTCAAACCAAAGCAAAGATATCAGCTAACTTAGCTATAAGGCCCCATTCACACTGGGGCGGTGGGGGCGTCGGCTGTAAAGCAGCGCTATATTTAGCGCTGCTTTACCGTTGTTTTAGTGGCGCTATTCGGCCGCTAGCAGGGCGGTTTTGCCAGTGGTATAGCCACTCTGCCCCATTGATTTGAATGGGTAGGAGCGTCCTTCACCGCTCCAAAGATGCTGCTAGCAGGACTCCGGCTTTCACACTGGAGTAAAAGGAGCCAATTTTATCAGCTACTATATAGGCGCTACAGAATTCCTGGAGTCTCCATAAAGAGGGCATGTCACTCTCCAATGCTAGCATATAGCCGTGGCAAAAAACTATTGAGAATGACAAATACAAATTTTCACAAGGTCTCCTGCATCAATGTTTTTAGATTTTTTTGTCAAATGTTACTATGGTATACTTAGGTATAATTACAAGCATTTCATAAGTATCAACGGCTTTTGACAATTACATTAAGGTTTATGGAGAAAGTCAATATTTGCAGTGTTCATCCTTCAAGGCCTCTGCAATTCGTCTTGGCATGCTATCAACTTTTGGGTCACATCCTGACTAATGGCAGCCCATTCTTGCATAATTAATGCTTGGATTTTTTTTTTGAATTTGTGGGGTTTTTGTTCGCCCGCCTCGAGGATTGACCACAAGCTCTCAATGGGATTAAAATCTGGGAAGTTTTGTTCCAAGCCACTTGGATATCACTTTTGCCTGACGGCAAGGTGCTCTATCATGCTTGAAAAGCCCACCAGACATGTAGATAGGTCCCTGTAGCAGAATAACAGTGTCAACAGGAGGCTGAAGTTGAAGGAAAAAAATGTGTGTAATGTGGATGGGTCCCTGTACTATCGAGACAGAATCTTGTAAATAGCAGGATGTCGTTGACTTGTGGGTAAAATGAAATGAGGTTTGCCAATCCACTCTGGAGATGTCCTTCCCCAAGTCTGCAAACCACATCCTGGTGCAAGGTGGTAGATCATCATTTGTAAGGTCTTTTAGAAGACCAAAACTAACCGTTTTTAATCCCTTGGCTACTTCAATGAGTAAATATATAGGAAGTGATATTCATTTCTTTATTTTTACATCTCTCCACTTGCTTCCGGGGTTTTCTGATCAAGGCCAAAATTTTGTCATGCGTCCCTTGAGTGTTCTGTTTTTTTCCCCAGTGGAAGCAGGTCTCTCTCAGCTAAGGATACCCTCTCTCTTGCCTGCATGTCTGTGATGAAGAGAAGATGGATTCCAGGAAGTGAATGTCACCTGGATCATCTGCTTTAAGACCTCATGAACCACACGAAAACGAAAAAAAAAAAAAAAAGATGCAGTAGCGCAGGAAGCTCATATACTCTTTCAACACCATAATCCTGAGACACACCATCCTATATTCGGGAGAACACTTTAGAGCAAGTCTAGCACTAAATCTACAGGGGCTAAACCTGGGAGTGGCCAGCCAACTTCCCCACACCGTCTCATATTTAGAGGCACTCCCTCTATGCGGATACATCAATTATTCATAACGTAAGGTCACCTCATCTGTTCAAGCCACATCCACGTGTTCGGAGGGGCTTGGGAGGTCCAGTATAACAGTACAAGCTGCAACAAGTCTCCAGAGGCTGCTTCTTGAACATACATGACTGCATCCAGCATGCCCAATAAACTATTTTTAGGTCTCAGAGGAATGGCAAAACTTGAAAGGCATTATTAAACGGTATGAAATCAGTAGTGGTGAAGTTTTGGGCATCTCCATATCAAATGGATTAGTCCCCTGTATCCCATTACACCAGGCACAATTCTCACCAATATTTAATTGATTAAAAAGTGCACAGCACATCACTTACCACTATGTGACAGTACTAGGGCTTGATAAGTAGCTGTCATACAGATTCTATGCTATCTGAGTTGCAGGTGAAGTATTGTATGTTTTGCTATTCCCAGACATTTCTAAAAATTTTAGAGAGTAGCAATGATGGCCACTGGAAAGGCTATCAGGGCGATATAGACACTTAAGGGCACTTGGGTTAGCGTGGGTGATTGGGTTAGAACTTTTTTTCCTCATAAGTTTGCTTTTAGAAGAACTGTCCTAATTATATCTTTATTAAAACATATCCAACACACCACAAGATGATGTGAATTCCCGACTCCACATACTACTGTTTATTCTTTTTGGCGATAATGCTAGCAGGGTACTGATATTGTATTTCATGTATTGCCTTGCTAACTGTAATTTATGTGGATGGTTTGTATTCTGTTGGTCTGTGTGGACCCATTTCCTGATATAAATAAATAAAAAAAAAAAATAAAAAAAAACATATCCAACACACATGTGCTAAAGAAATTGCACAAAATGTGGGACATATGGGTGGAATCGCTGTCTACAAATGTAGACTCTTTAGATGACTAGTATATATCCCGTACAAAAATTCAAACATCCCTAGTTAACAAAACTTTGAATTCTTGCTACACTTGTCAGACAATTTTCTGTGTAACTAATGGCTGGGAGATTATCTTTAGTTGTAAAAATGTGTGTGTATTTCAAACTGCACAGGTGGTCCAAGCGTACCAAGTTTTTATTGGTTGTATTTAGTTTAGTTTTTTATTTTTATGTGTTAGCCATGTCTGCATGTTTGAGCCCGGGTATGCCTAATGGGCTATATTCTGTACCTTGATTGAAATGCCGCAATTAAAAAAAAAAAAAAAAAAAAAGGAAGAAGGACTTGGCTACACCTATGGGCAGCCTAAGCTATATACACCCCCACCCCCTATCTTCTGTAAGCCTTCATGTTAGTAACAAGCAGTATCAAAAGTATAAAACCCCCTTAGGAGGGGTGAGTGCTGCATCTGTCAATGAAATGGATTTTATGGCAAGTTCAAAAAAATCCATTTTCTTTTCGTTCATTGGCAGACATAGCGCTCCATTATTCAGAACCATAGGACTTCCCAAAGCAGTGCCAAACATGAGGGGGGTGGGGGGAAAAAATAAATATAAAAAAACCACCAAGGCCAACACGAGAGCCAACCAGGTAAACAGGAGCGCAACACAATACAAGCTAGAGCTGCACGATTTTTGCAAAAAATGAGAATCGCGATTTGTTTGCTTAGAATAAAAAGAAGTTGAGACGTAAAATCTTTCACATTTTTAATTATTTATTTTTTTGGAATAAAGTGCTACACTTTTTTTTTATTAAAAGTATTTTTTTCCCCATAATTTAATTTGAAAGATCGCTGCGCAAATACAGTGCGACATAAAATATTGCAACAACCGCCATTTTATTCTCTAGGGTGTCCACGGAAAAAAATATATATATATTTAATGTTTGGGGTTCCAAGTAATATTCTAGCCCAAAAAATGTTTTTAACTTGAAACCAACAAACGTCAGAAAAAGGTCTAGTGTTTAAGTGGTTAAACTTCATTTTACACAGTCTTTCATTGACAATTGTTACAATGTTTAGACTTCGTTCAAATGATAAAGAATGTTCTCATTCTTGGCAGACTGTCGTTTTTTTTTTTTTTTTTCTTGCTCTCTTTTGATGGCTGTGGCTTCAGAAGAGCAGAGACAATTCTTTGCATAGCAAGAATAATAAAACTCTTATCAAGATTGCAAATAAAAAAAAAAAATCTAAACTGCGATAACTATTGACGATTAATCGTGCAGCTCTAAAACTGGAGCCCAACCTGAACAATACCCCTTTAAGCCCCTGTACACACGGTCGGAGATTTCCACAACCAAATCCGTCGGATTTTGCCCATCCAGATCTTGTCTGAAACTGTTGCATACACACGGTCGGACAAAGTTGGCGAAAAATCCGATCTTTCAGAACGTGATGACGTAATTCGTTATGATGGGACTACATTCAGGCTAGTAGCCAATAGCTTTAATGTAGGAATTTGATCCGAGCATGCGTGGCACTTGGTCCGATCAAAATTCTCTACACATGAGCGGAGTATGTCCGATCGGCCCAGTTGGTCGGGAAATATTTCCACATGTTGGAAAATTGGGTCCGACGGATATTCCGACGGGAATCAGTCCGATGCATACCACACACAGTTCGAATTATCCGACGACACGGTCGGATAGGACACATTCCGACGGATTCTCCGACTGTGTGTACAAGGGCTAAGAGAGAATAGACCCTCTAAACAGTAGTTTGCAAAACCTTGCACCAAATGGAGGCATCCGCAGACATCACATCCACTTCGTAGAACGTTGTGAAAGTGTACACCGACGACCAGTGGCCGCTTTACAAAATTGCAACAGACACCTTACGACTAAGGATGAGCTCAGGGGTGTTCACTACTCCACGTGCAGAGCCCGCCAGGAAGTCGGCGCAGTGCTGCGCTAATCACAGGCAGTGAGACATTGCACCGATGCGTGACTGCAGAGATCGGCAAGGTTTCATTGCCTGCGATTAGCTCAGCGCTGCGCTGACTTCCTGGCGGGCTCTGCAGGTGGAGTGTGCGAACACTCCTGAGCTCATCCTTACATACGACAGAAGGCACAAGAAGCACTAAGCGCCCGAGAAGAATGCACCATAACAGGGAAAAGGAGAAAGCTGATGCGACAGAATAGGCCAGAGTCATCTGTTTGATCCATCCAGAAATGGTCGCAGAAGAAGCAGACACCCCCTTTTTTCTTGGCCTGTCCATGGTCACAGCGAGTCTGACCTCCAAAAAGACTCAGTGGCTGCCAAATATACCCGAATCCCCCAACCACATCCAGTATCCCTGGGTAAGGTGTATGACAAGATAAATGCCACCATTTGACACCCTGTGAGCAGAGGTATTAGCCACCCAGAGGCCACATTCCAAGACAGTAAGCAGTGGAATCTCCAGAATATTTGAGAAAGGCTTTGGAGGGACCAAAATCACCAAGTTCAGATCCCACGGCGGTAGAAGAGATGCACTGGTGGAAACAGATGTCGAACCCCTTGAATAAAAAAAAGCTAGGCATCAGGGAGTGCGAGACCAGGGGACGTTGAAGACCACCCAGGCTGACAACTGGACTTGATGATACTCAAAGCCCATTCCTGCTCAAGCCCTGTGAAGGGGAGGTTGGAATCTGAGCGCCAAAAAGAATGAGGATGAATGCCCGGCGCCTCACCAGAATATGCGCTTTTCACATCTGAGAGGTAGACTCCCTAGCCATTAGCAGCGTTGGAACTACAGCACCTGGCTTATCACAGCCAAATTGTTAAAACCATAGACTCTAAAAGCAGGATGGAAGAAAGGCCTTTGGGACAGTAGATCCTCCCTGAGAGGCAGTCACCAAGGAACGTTAGTGACCAAGTGCACCCGGTGTACCCGGACTAATGGGACCCATCCAGAGCCAATAGTATGATCGGAATCCCTGCGGCCATGATCCTGCGCAAAAGCCACAGCAGAAGCTGGAGAGGAGGAAAGGCGTAGAGCAAACGTTACCAGCCCCATGGGTCACCAGAGGATCCCGTGACTTTGGCCAGAAAACCTTGGTACCGTCCTGTTGAGCCAGGACACAAAAACAGATCTACCTCAGGAGTGCCCATCGGAGACATCTGATGAAACAGAGCCAGGCGAAGGGTCCACCCCATGGTCCAACCCTAGCCGACTGAGGCATCCGACAAGATGTCTGCCCACCGGAGGATATTTGCAACTGCCAAGGCTGCTGACACCCTATTTGGCCCGCCTGGGCATAAGCCACCGCTGTTGCATTGTCCGACTGGATGCGTACCGGGAGCTCCAAAGCCTATTCGTCCATGGTCCAGAGACAGTCTGAACGCTTGAAGTTTCAGGATATTGTGCGGTAGACCAGATTACATCAGCGCCATGACCCTGAGCAAAGCTCAATCCCAGACCATCTCCCCATCCGGACAGACTGGCATTGGTGGCCACCCTACTCAATACAAGGGGAGAAAGAATTTACCCACCGAAGAGCAAAGCCACCAAACCAGGGCACCTCTGCTTTCCTGACTCCCGAATTAGATTGTCCAGAGACCTGTCCCATTATGCCAGGATCTCCCTGAAGGGAGCTTGTATGAAACTGTGCAAATGGGGAGGAGGAGAAGGAGAAGGAGAAGGAGAAGGAAAGGAGAAGGAGAAGGAAGGAGAAGGAGAAGGAGAAGGAGAAGGAGAAGGAGAAGGAGAAGGAGAAAGGAGAAGGAGAAGGAGAAGGAGAAGGGAGGAAGAAGAAGAGAAGGAGAAGGAGAGGAAAGAAGGAGAAGGAGAGAGAGAAGGAGAAGGAGAAGGAGAAGGAGAAGGAGAAGGAGAAGGAGAAGGAGAAGGAGAAGAGAAGGAGAAGGAGAAGGAGAAGGAGAAGGAGAAGGAGAAGGAGAAGGAGAAGGAGAAGGGAGAAGGAGAAGGAGAAGGAGAAGGAGAAGGAGAAGGAGAAGGAGAAGGAGAAGAGAAGGAGAAGGAGAAGGAGAAGAGAAGGAGAAGGAGAAGGAGAAGGAGAAGGAGAAGGAGAAGGAGGAGAAGAAGAAGAAGAAGAAAGAAGAAGAAGAAGAAGAAGAAGAAGGAAGGAGGGGGAAGAAGAAAAGAAGAAGAAGAAAGAAAGAAAGAAGAAGAAGAAGAAGAAGAAGAAGAAGAAGAAGAAGAAGAAGAAGAAGAAAAGAAGAAGAAGAAGAAGAAGAAGAAGAAGAAGAAGAAGAAGAAGAAGAAGAAGAAGAAAACAAAAAATGTAGAATGCAACTTCTGGAGTTTGTCCAGAGGAAGAAACATTCTGGCCAGGAGCTGAAGCCTGGGTCAGGGTCAGATAATCCATTAGCAGACTTCAGATAGTATATAAGCCAACTGAATCTGTCAAAGTCTGTATAGGAGCTACGTTGCCCCTCAGGGTAGTCGAAAACTCGCAGAACATCGTCCTGGCAGCCCAGGGACCTCAAACCTCCACTGACATAACCACGCCAGATCTGGGGCCAACACCTGTGAACCAACTGAGGATGTGGAAAGACCAAAAGTCAACACCACGTGCTAATAATGTGCAGTGCCCATAGAAGAAGGAAAAAAAAAAAAGAAGGGGGGGGGGGGGGGTTGAAGTGCTGCAGTCAGGCACATAATAAAAAACTTAAGTAAGCATTCGTGAGGTCGATAGAAGCCAGAAGGTCCTGTTATGAAGGGGTGCCACCACCGTGCAGACAAACTCCACCCCAAAATAATGTACCCACACAAGGCAGGGTCAGAGCCTTGAGGTCCTGCCCTCCATCTTTTGGACTGTGAAAAGGTTTGAATAAAACCCCTGAAACTGTTCCTGACACGGTAACTGGTCAAACGCACACTCTGAAGCAACAGGGCTCGCACAACCCCACGAGGAGAACAATAAACGGTCCAGCGACAGAGGCACACTAGAAGTGAAAAAAAACACACCTTTCTGGGGAACAAAACCAAGACGCGCAATTATGTCATCCAAGGTAGCCCCCAATGCACCAATGCCAAAATAGAGAGCTCAGCAAGTGGGGAACTGTGGCTAAGAGGCATAGCAGACAAACTTCAACACCGAGACCAACAAGTCCGCCAATGCAGCAAAGGCAGGGAATTCTGCTCCCCCTCTAGATATTCTAGCCATGTCAGCTGGATCTTTAGACGCCAGAGATTCCTCTATGGGAATCATGGTAGCCTTGAGCAGCAGCCTAGGGACAGGGGGGTCCACTACTGGTGGAACAGTCCACTTCTGAAGAGGAACTCCTCAAAAGGGTACCTCACAGTAAACAGTTTTGGAAGCACAAAAAGGGCACTTTGGACACTCATGGACAAATTTGGCAAAATAAGAGAGAGAAGGGAACGCTTTCGCCGTGCAAGACAGCTTATGTGGTGCCAAAGGGGAACCAGCCCTCACCACAGCCACCGCTGCATCCCCCCATCTTAAAAGGTTCCTGCACAGATGTAATAAGTGTGACAACAGTGCCTTTTTTGTGTACCACTGCAGTTATGGAGGAATAATTCTCACTCCCTGACAGAACAGGCAGCATGGCCGCCAACCCTGAAAGGTGGGCCATGTCCATGGCGGCAGAGCCAGATAGATATAGGATCATTCGAGACAGAGGAGGTGAAGGGGGTGCCATTTACTATGCTATATGCTTAAGCGCCACCACAAAACCCCCCCCACACATCACAATCAGGAGGGGGCCACCAACTTAGACCCCCACCGCCCGAGGCCCCACACGGGGAGGTCGACCAAAGCCCCCATAGTACTGCACCTTTGGTAGGGGGGCGGGGCACAAGGCCTAGCAGGCTGCAAAAGCCATGGCCTAAATTTCTTGGCCTCCTGACACGAGTGCGCAGCAGGACTGGACCGATCTGCTAAACGGAGGGCAGAAATCCAAAAATGGAAAAGTGGTGGCCCCCAAAGCCACAGCCTAAAATTATGGGAGGCCACCACTGGCACCCCCCTCCAAGGCGCAAGGAACAGTGTGCCCCAAAAGCACCTAGGCCAGAAGCCTCATACAGGAAGGACTGGATGGAGGGGGTTGGAGAACCCCGGAGAGACTGGCTGTCCAGGTAGTACACCACACCCCACACCACATCCAGGGAAGGAGAGGAGGGGCTCTGTATTTACCCGATCTAGCAAGTGTGTGGGTGATGCTTCCAGACAGATCCCCTCGCCACCAAAGTGGGGGGAGGGGGGCTGTCGGCCATGAGGAACTCTGCGACCAAGACCCGGTCATAAAAATAAATTTAATTGATCCTGTTCCTTTAACCACCTCAGTACAGTGCAGTTACACCCCCTTCCTGACCAGACCAATTTTCAGCTTTCAGCGCTCTCACACTTTGAATGACAATTACTCAGTCATCCAACACAGTATCCATATGAAACTTGCGTCCTTTTTTCCACACAAATAGAGCTTTCTTTTAGTGGTATTTAATCACTAGTGGGTTTTTTATTTTTTTGTGCTATAAATAAAATAAAACGTAAATTTTGTGAAAAAAATGCCTTTTTCTTCGTTTCTGTCATAAATTTTTGCTAATTAGTAATTTTTCTTCATAAATTTTGGCCAAAATTTATACTGCTACATATCTTTGGTAAAAATAACCCACATTAGTATATATTATTTGGTCTTTGTGAAAGTTATAGAGTCTACAATCTATGGTGCCAATCACTGAAAATTCATCACTTCTGATCAGGCCTTCAGTACATCAGGTGTATCTCATTTCTTGAGACTCTAACTAGTCAGGAAAGTACAAATACCCCCCCAAATGACCCCTTTTTACAAAGTAGACATCCCAAGGTATTAAGTAAGTAGCATGGTGAGTTTTTTAAGTTGTCATTTTTTCCCACAATTCTTTGCAAAATGAAGTTTTTTATTTTTTTTTACTAAATCGTCATATATCAGGTTATTTCTCACACACAGCATATGTATACAACAAATTACCCCCCAAAATACATTCTGCTACTCTTCCCGAGTACGGCGATACCACATGTGTGAGACTTTTACACAGCCTGGGCCACATACAGAGCACCAACATCGATGTAGTACCTTCAGACGTTCTACGAGCAAAAATGACGCATCTCATTTCTCAACCACCTATTACACTTTTGAAGGCCCTGGAGTACCAGGACAATGGAATTTCCCATAAAATCACCCATTTTGGAAAGCTAACACCCCAACGTATAATCTGTGAGGCATAATGAGTCTTTTGAATGGTTAATTTTTTTCCAGAAGTTTTTGAATATGTGGAAAAAAATTAAAACGCATTTTTTTTTTTTTACACAAAATTGTCAATTTATAAGATATTTCTAACACATAACATGTATATAGCAAAAATTACACCAAAATACATTCTGCTACTCCTCCCGAGTATGGCGATACCACATGTGTAGGACTTTTACACAGCCTGGCCACATAGATGGGCCAAACATTGAAGTAGTACGTTCAGGCGTTCTAGGAGCATAAATGACACATCTTATTTCATTCCTACCCATCACACTTTTGAAGGTCCTGGACCACCAGGACAGTGAAATTACCCACAAAATGACCCCATTTTGGAAAGTAAACACCCCAACGTATATTCATGAGACATGGGCTGCAATAGGTACTGGGGTACTCTGATGGGCTGGAGATAGGTACTCGGGTACTCAGGTGGGCTGGGACAGGTACTCGGGTACTCAGGTGGGCTGGGACAGGTACTCGGGTACTCAGGTGGGCTGGGACAGGTACTCGGGTACTCTGATGGGGCTGGGACAGGTACTCGGGTACTCTGATGGGCTGGGGACAGGTACTCGGGTACTCTGATGGGCTGGGACAGGTACTCGGGTACTCTGATGGGCTGGGACAGGTACTCGGGTACTCTGATGGGCTGGGACAGGTACTCGGGTACTCTGATGGGCTGGGACAGGTACTCGGGTTTGATGGGCTGGGACAGGTACTCGGGTACTCTGATGGGCTGGGACAGGTACTCAAATACTCTGATGGACTGTGACAGGTACTCTGATGGACTGTGATTGACAGGTACTATGAGGGGTGGTGACAGGTCCTCTTTATTGGGGGGGGGGGGGCAATCAGTATGTTTGGTGTACCACTGTATGCGGTAACGAGATGTTACCGCAATCTCCTCCTCACACACGATCGGTGTGTGAGGAGGAGAACCCGGTAACATCCCGTTACCGCGGTTTGTTTACATTTTAGTGATCGGCTGTGAAAGGATCACAGCCGATCACGTGGGTAAACAGCCAGCCAATGGCTGTTTACCAGTGTCGGTGACGAGCAGTGTTTCCGGGGAACACGCCGCCACCGACGTGCACGCTCAGCGCGCTCGCATACGCCGTGCACGTAGGGGGTGTGACCATCTGTGATCGGCCGTGACTTCATCACGGCCGATCACGTGGTAAACAGCCATAACGAATGGCTGTTCACCCCCTTCGGTGGCGAGCGGTGTCTCCGTGACACGCCGCCACCGAAGAAACAGGGATGCGCGCGCACGATCGCGCGCATCCCTGTTTAAACGGGAGGCCGTCATATGTTAGCCTCCCGCCACAATAGCTGCGCCGCCTGGCCGTCATTTGACGGCCGGCGGTCAGCAACTAGTTAACAGTTACAGGCCAGCCACTGCAGTTTTACTGCGGCAGGTTTGCTCTCCTGGGCAAATATGTCATTGTAAGTTTGGCACGCGTGGCGATCAGATTCGCTTCATAACCGAAGAGTCTCAAGGCCCATGCCAATGATTTCTGGCCTGGACCTGGTTATCAGTTCTGATGAACGAAATGCTTCCTCTGCCTTTGTAATGTTAAAACGCAGGCAGAGGAAGTGGTGTCACCTCCACTCGTGGAACCCTTTCCACCTTTCCGGTACCGGAGAGAGGACATCTAACAGTGAGTTGCACCAACAGTACACTGACAGTACACGTAGGCACACTTTTCACCCCTCGATCAACCCCCCCCCCCCCCACCCCAGTTAACTCCCTGTCACCAAGTGCAGCTTTCAGATTTTTCACTGATCACTGTACTGGCGACTAATCCACGTTAGGTTAGTGAGTAGTAGGCCCAGGTAGGTCTAGGGGTACCCACCCCATTAACATCCTAATAAAGGTTTAACCCCTTGATCACTTACCAGTTAACCCTTCACCCCCTATCACAAGTGTCACTAATATAGCGTACAGATCTCTTTTCTTATCGCTGTATTAGTGTCATGGGTGACGCTAGTTAGCCAGTTACTGTCACCGTCAGGTTTTTATAGCATCAGGGTATCCCCATATATTACCAAATAAAGGTTTAAACCCCCTGATCGCCCCCAAGTACAGGTTTCAGTGTCAGCGTCAAACCCAGGCAGCGTCAGATTAGTAACAGTAGTGATAACACCCACACCATACACCTCCCTTACTAGTATATAGTGTCTGAACGGATCAAGATCTTTGATTTGATCAGAACTACATTAGCATCCCCAGTAGTTTAGGTTTTCCCAAAACGTGGCGTTAGAAGATCAGCCAAGACACCTACTAGCACCTGCATTTAGTCCCTCTGCCCAGCCCACTCAAGTGCAGCATCAATCGATCACCGTCACAAATAACTGTAGTGTTCGCAGTCAGGCCTGATCCCTGCAAATGCTAACAGTTAATTTTTTTGGTCGTGATTAAAGCAGTCACTGACAACCAGGTGCTCTTTTGCCTCGAGTCGCACTAGTTGCACCAGTAAATTTAGAGGCCAAGATGTCAGAAAGTGGAACACTAGTGAAGAGGCCTACACATTGCTGAGAAAAACAGATGAGAGCGAAGGGGGAGCAACCTCATTGTCAGATTCAGGCTCAGTATACGAACCAGTAGAGAGCAGCAGCACCCTGACAAATAACAGGGACCACTACTTTATCATCAGCGCTAAGGTCAGGCATACCCAACCCTGTTCTGTTGTTGAGGTGCAAGAACCACAGGGCTTTGGTATGGAGCAAAGAGCCAGTACTAGTGCCGTTCAGCCTTCTGGTGAACTGGCAAGCACCAGCGGCCTAGTACATCCAGGTCGCAGTCAAACCAGCACTGCAGTATCACTTGGTGATGTGGAGAGTCCATAAGAGCAGTTCAAGCTGGTGCGGTGGCTAGCACAAGTAGTGTCCCGCAACCACCAAGAGTTCATATACAGGCCCATGGAGCCCATAGTGCCCTTCCCACTGCATATGACAAGGGAGCCCACCACTTCTACAGCACCTTTACTGCAGTCATATTGGTTCACTGACCCAATTCACCATATACCAGTGTTCTCTGCTTCCATGACCAGAAGGCAATACGAGCAGATCTTACGGTTCATGCATTTCAATGATAATCAACTCTGTCATCCCTGGGTGACCTGGAATATGATCGGCTCCACAAAACTCGGCCCCTTCATCCAAGAGTTGGAGCCTTGTTAACTCCCGATCAAGTTGTCTGCGTTGAGTCCCTAAAGAAATTTTCTGGCCGCTTGTCTTTCAAACAGTATCTCCCCAGCAAGCGTGCCAGATATGGGGTCAAGTTGTTTAACCACTTGCCGACCGCTGTCGGCATATATATGGTCAGCAGAATGGCATGGCTGGGCAGAGTAACGTACCTGTACGTTACTTTGAAATTCCCGCCGTGCCTGTGCACCTGCTACGAGCTCCGTGACCGTGTCCACGGGACCCGCAGACTCGATCGCCGCAGGGATACCTGCGATTGTGGTCACAGAGCTCAAGAACAGGGAGATGCCGATGTAAACATCTCCCTGTATTGCCAAATGACAGGACACTGGTCGTCTGCTCCCTGTCATTGGGAGCAGCGATCAGTGTCCACATCACACAAGCACATCCCCAGACAGTTAGAAAAACTCCCCTAGGACACACTTAATATATTTTAATATAATAAAAATGGCATAAAACCCCCATTTTGTAGATGCTATTACATTTGTGCAAACCAATCAAATGCTTATTGCGATTTTTTTTTTTACCAGAAATATGTAAAAGAATACGTATCTGCCTAAAACTGAGGGGGAAAAAAGTTTATATATTTTTGGGGGATATTTATTATAGCGAAAAGTAAAAAATAATGAATTTTCTCAAAATTTACGCTATTTTGGTTTATAGCGCAAAAAATAACCAAAAGAGAGCTCTATTTGTGGGTAAAAAGGACGCCAATTTTGTTTGGGATCCACATTGCATGACCACGCAATTGTCGGTTAAAGCGACGCAGTGCCGAACCGCAAAAATTGCTCTGGTCAGGAAGGGGGTAAATCCTTCCGGGGCTGAAGTGGTTAAGCTCTGTGACAGGGCAACAGGCTATACATATAGTTTTATGGTTTATGAGGGAAAGACCGTCTCGTGGAGCCCCCCCCAACTGCCCAGACTACATAGGGAACTCTGTCAAGATTGTTTGAGCCCTAGTGTCACCCTTATTTGGAAAGGGATACCACTTTTACAATTATTACACAAGTATGCCACTTTAGTCACCTTTTTGATTGTGGAATGTGAGTTTGGCACCATGCGATCTAATCACTGGGACTTCCGCCAACGGCTTGTAGATTCCTGGACTTAAACAGGGGGAGAGAGCCTGCTTGAAGGTGTAATAATTTACTTGTAGTGAAGTGGAGGGACACACAGGTGTTTTCGTTCTGACTTCCCTTCACGCAGATACATGATAAAATTCCAACAGTGACTGGTGTTGTGAAGCCTCTGTGTCCACGAATACAACCTTAACATGGAGGGGGTGTACTTCAACTACGAGGTGATGGTGCCATACCTAGTTGCCCTTAACGCCAGACACTGGTATAAAAAAAAAAAAAAAGTCTGTATACTTATTCCAATTGGCTGTGCTGAACGCTAATGAGCTATACAAAGCATCAGGACAAACTGGATCCTTCCTAAAATTTCAGGAAGAGACCATCACAGCCCTTCTGTTTCCAGACGGTGCTGTAGCCCAACTTCCCAATGCAAATGCAAGTGAGCCGGCTGCATGAGAAGCACTTCATATAAGTGCTCCGTTGGTACCCCTGAACAAAGAGCACCCCAAAAGAAAGATGTGTCTGCAAAAAACAAAGATATAGGCATGACACCCGCTATTATTGTCCCTCCTGTCCAGGCTGGTC
>NW_027507748.1:371794763-371804763 GCF_037356315.1 Lithobates pipiens | reverse complement strand
CCTTGCACTACACAGTTGAAGGTAAATCTAAAGGAAACTGAACAAGCAAATTGTATAATATATGGCCAACTTTAGGTACTAGGAGTACTAGGGTTCTCATGGACCTGACAATGTTAAAGTACTAGGAGTTCCCTGAAGCCTGATAATATTAAATAATAATACAGAATGGGTTATAGGTATACAAATCTTAGGAGATTTATTAAATATGACAATGCTAAGATACTAGGAGTTGTAGTTATGAAAACATACTAGGGGTTCTCCTGGTCCTAATAATGTTAAGGGACTAGAAGTTCCCTGAAGCCTGATAATAATACACCATGGGCTATAGGTATAAAAATCCTAGGAGATTTCTAAAATCTGACAATCCTAACATACTAGGGATTATAGATATACACAAATACTAGGGGTTCTCTTGGACCTGATAATGTTAATGTACTAGGAGTTCGACAAAGCCTAATAGTAACAATAATAACGATAATTATAATAATAAAAACATGGGTTATAGATATAAAAATGCTAGAAGATTTCTAATATCTGACAATGCTAGGATACTAGGGGTTATAGATATGAAAAACCTGATAATACTAAAGTATTAGGAATTGTAGATATAAATAATGACACGAGGTTCTCCGAAACCTGATAATGTTAATGCACCATGGGTTATAGATATACAATTACTAGGGGTTCTCGGAGACCTGATAATGCTAATTTACTATAAATTATAGCTATATAAATCTACCAGGGATTCTGAGACCTGATAATATTAATGCACCATAAGTTTTAGATATGCAAATTATTATTATTATTATTATTATTATTGAGGTTGACATATGCTAATGCACTACAATTTGTAGATCAAAAAGATACTATGGGTTCTCTTGAGACCTAATAATGTTGAAACACTACGAGTTGCAGATATAAAAAAAAAAATACTAGGTTTCTCTGAGGGTTGATAATGCTAATGCACTATGGTGTGTGTGTGTGTGTGTGTGTGTGTGTGTATATGTATATATATATATATATATATATATATATATATATATATATATATATCATTTACCAGGGGTTCTCAATGTACTATGACTTCTAAATATATATATATATATATATATATATATATATATATATATATATATATATATATATATATATATATATATATATATATATATATTTTTTTTTTTTATATTCCAAGAGGTTCTGTGAGACCTGATAACTTTTTCATGGTTCCTCCATGGTAAAAAAAAAAAAAGTCGAGAGGCTGTACCACACAAATATATACACTTCTGTTATGTATCTATGTGTGTGTGTGTGTGTGTGTGTGTATATATGTATGTAAGTGATTGTGTGTGTGTGTGTGTGTATATATATATATATATATAATATAATCGTCCATACTTGCAAAGTGTTAAATTTTTAGTTTTTTTATAAAGTCAATTTATAGTGTAACTTTTGGGATTATAATGTTACATTACAGCACTCGGTTTTTATTACAATCCTCGTTTTACATTGTAACAATTAAACAGTGACTGTGCTGACTATAGGAAGAATTATATTAATGTTTGAGTTTATTTACAATCATGCCATTAAGTCTGAAAAAAGATAGAAAGGTTTACCAGGTATTTAATAGATTTGCATATAATAGATATTTATTTAGGGCTGTCTGTCTTGCCTGGACATACATATATATAAAAATAATGCAGGTCTGAAGGAGAGAGCACAACTAGTTCATCATTAATTATTTACATTAATAACTTTTTTTTTTTTAATCTATCAACCTGGTTATTTAGACAAGGTTAGTTTATATACTTTCAAGTTTAAATGCACCAACATGAAATTAATCAAAAATAAAAAATAATGGCTGTAAACGGAGAAAACGAATGAAATCTGGCTTTGATGGTATACTGTAATCAGTATATAGCCAAATATTCCCATGTTTATTAGTACTCTAAACAGATCAGTGATAGTCTGCTAAATGGTCTGGATTTCCGTTCAGCCCTAGATATATACAATGTTCCCCAGATAAAAGCAATATCTATAGCAGCTATCACATGTAATAGTCAGTAGTAAGAAGAGACCCTCTCACTGTCTATGAATGGGGAGAATTCCACCAACTCTACAGACTATAGAATGGTTAGGCCCATGATGTATGTATTAGAATAATAATAGCAGTGAGAATGATATTGTGTAAATCCTGTGCTTTTATTGATCTGTGTTTTTTTATTTATTATTTTTTTATGTCAAATTGCTAAATAGCTTCTCATTTTTAGTTTGAAAAGACATATCCCCCCCTTTTTTGTTTCAGGAGAATGTTCCCTCCGTTTAAAGTAAGAGTAAGCGGCTTGGATAAGAAGGCCAAATACATTTTATTAATGGATATAGTGGCAGCTGATGACTGTCGGTATAAATTCCATAATTCTCGCTGGATGGTGGCTGGCAAGGCTGACCCAGAGATGCCCAAGCGTATGTACATCCACCCTGACAGCCCGGCCACTGGGGAGCAATGGATGGCCAAACCTGTTGCTTTTCACAAGCTCAAGCTCACCAACAATATCTCAGACAAACATGGCTTTGTAAGTATTCATTTTACCTTTTTTTTCTTTCTGTAAAGTCCTAGGTTGGTAATGACTATAGCAGAAGCCTTCCCATAAAGAGCTGCATATGCCAAACTAGTAGGATGGTGTACAATATAGAATGGCCCCTTGGGCTCAGGGGGGTGTTCAATAAAAAATACCCACACAAGAGATTCTGGCTTGCTTTTTAATCCCTCCATGATTCAATTTCGTGTATGGTGTATCATTTACAATTATCACCGCATTGGTGGCTTGCTTCTATTTTACTGATAGCAGCAAAAAAAAATATATATATATATATATTACAATACACACTATGATACAACTATAGAAACTGACCAGTATTGCAGAACATAAATTCTTCACATTAATTCCTAAATGTTCGGTTCTAACTTGAAATTGCAGTCTTGCTAATGACTACATTTTAAGTAGTATTTATTATTGCTGTCAATTATTATTGAGCCTTATTTTACTTTGTTATTTTCCCTTGACGCCATACTGGCATTTTAACATCATTTGTGCAAATATGACATAGTAAATTCATGTCTGGGCAAGGAGCTGATTAATGTATGGCTTGTTATGCAATAAACGAAGCACTTTTTAAGGCTCTTTGTAGCCAGGTCTGCTTTGTGTCTCTCTACAAAATACAACTTTAGTTTTTTTTTAGTTGTGTGGCACTTCTTATGAATGAGATGAAAGAAGACACTTGTTGGTTCATATTTGTAAGCTTAGTATTTACTAATAATTTTTTTTTCTTTATATTTTATGTGTCACTGATAACGGGATGTTACTTTTGTTGAAAACTGATGAAATTAATAATTTAGGAGGTAATTTTTATTTTAAAATAAATATATAAATGTGGAAAGCTTTATAGATCTAAGGTCACAGAGACAGGCCTGTCTCAATAGTGTAATGGTTGTTCCTTCAGTCTCCTCTCTTACTACTGGGGTTATTGGTGTTTGATCAATCTTATAATGTAGGACCTAATTCATTAAAAAATATGTATAAATGTGGAAAGCTCTATAGATCTAAGGTTACAGAGATAGGCCTGTCCCAATAGTGTAATGGGTGTTCCTTCAGTCTCCTCTCTTAAAACTGGGATTATTGGTGTTTGATCAATCTCATAAGGTAGGACCTATTCATTAAAAAATATAAATATAAATGTGGAAAGCTCTATAGATCTAAGGTCACAGAGATAGGCCTGTCCCAATAGTGTAATTGGTGTTTCTTTAGTCTCCTCTCTTACAACTGGGGTTATTGGTGTTTGATCAATCTTATAAGGTAGGGACTATTAATGATAATAATAATAATAATAATAAAAAAAATCACCTGTGCACAATAAACTTAGGGGCTGATTTGTTATATAGTAACTTTAAAAGAACCAATCAGTAAACACAGACATCAGACCTTAGCATATCAATATAAACATCTGTAATAAGAGTGATAGGAAGGTGTAAAGGACTTACCCTATAATGGAATGGTTCATGTACACTTAATTTTGTGTATTTAGAAAAAAAAACAAGTCTGACTTATTTTTCGGTTTTAGATTCCCCTCCTTCCAGACAAATTAGAGGCTTCCTGCATTTCTAGGCTGAATATTTGTTTGTCTGCCTGCATTAAGTACAATCACTGTCTCTGCCTTTTGACAAGCATTTAAGGAGATAAAAAGGAAAGTTGCCCATTAGTTGTCCTTGATATGGTAATTAACAGGATTCGTCGACTTTATGTGACAGTCAGTCAGTCGGGCAGGCAAGTTATTAGTGCAGTCGGGTACATAGGACGTATTACCTATGCGATGTGTATACCGAGACACATATGTGGGGTATTGTCAAATTAATAGGGGGGTCCTTTAATAGCAGCTAAAAGTAAAAAAATAAAAATAAGATTGTCTGGTTTGTAGCTTTAGCCACCCCAAAAACAATATTTTCTTGCCCACTTTTAACCCTATATATAATATTGGTATAAACAAGCCAGACTTCAGGGTTGATTTACTAAAACTGGCGAGGGCAAAATTTAGTGCAGCTCTGCATGGTAGCCAAAAAGCTTCTGGCTTCAGTTTGTTCAATGAAGCTTTGAAAACAAAAAAAAATCTGGAACCTGTTCGATTTCTAAGAGCTGCACCAGATTTTTTTGCACTACAATTTTAGTAAATCAACCCCAATGGGTTGTTAATCTAACAAGCTGAAGTTAGAAGCTGATTGGCTACCATGCACTGCTGCACCAGATTTTTTATTTTTTTTGCACTACAATGTTAGTAAATCAACCCCAATGTGTTGGTAATCTAACAAGCTGAAGTTAGAAGCTGATTGGCTACCATGCGCAGCTGCACCAGATTTTTTTTTTTGCACTACAATTTTAGTAAATCAACCCCAATGTGGTGTTAATCTAACAAACTGAAGTTAGAAGCTGATTGGCTAACACGCACAGCTGCACCAGATTTTGCACTCTCCAGTTTTAGTAAATCAACCCCAGTGTCTTAAACCCCCCATAAAACGGTGCCACCTTATGTGACGTGTTAAGGGTATGGATGGAACACGGCCAGTTCTATCCTCAGCAGCCCAGCAGGCTTATCACAAGGACACCCCCTTTTAATTTCCCCAGCAGACTGTGCTTCCTGCTTGTGTCAAAATTTCTGGCAGGACACGATCATACTTCCATCCCTATTATACTGAACTCTTTGACCTCCTCCTCCTTTCCCCATACATTACAGTGTATATTGTTATCATTAACCCCTATGTTTCCTGTGCTGCATAATATGCACTCTATCTTCTCTGCATTCAAATCTCTATTGCCATTTTACAATGCTAATATTTTTTTTGCAATGCAGAGCCCATTTTTTTTTTCTGATCCCCTTTTAAACATTAGCAAAGGATCAGTTGCAGATCCATTCATCAGCCATAAGCCTGTATACATTTCCCTAATGACATGTTCAAGATTTCGCCTGCAATCTAAGCATCAGGGATGGCATCAGTGTGGATTAGTCAACTTTAAACCCTTACCAAACTGGTCGTTCTTCAAGGTGTTTAGAGAGTCATTCCACACATGTCAAAAGTGTTGCTACATGTTTCAGTACAAGTTCAGGTATATGTCAGAATGTGCACACTATATAGGCTCTGTGCTCCTCTGTGTTAAATAGGAAACATGAATGATTCTTCTTATTTTTAAGAAAAGCCTAGCTTAATTTTAGAGTACAGCTCCTCTGTGTATGACGGTGCCCCAATATAATCAATGCTATGAAGAAGGGGCATGCCAATCGAGTCTGCATCTTGATAGCAGAGCCTTTGCAATGTTTTGCTGCCTTGCATTTGCATTGATTGAATGATAATCCTATCGATCGGTTTTGATGACAATTTGGAAGTTTATTTATTCCACACAATCACTTTAATCTGGCAATGAATTTGTACATTACACTGAATTATAAAGCCAATGTCATCTGGGTATATTTATTATTAATAGAACAATATAGAAAAGCTCAGGTTATAATATATTTCAATACAGCTTTTTGCTTTGTATTTTACATGCAATAGACTCAATTCACAATAGGATCTTTATGATAAGCCATGTGACTAATTTTTAAATCTAATTTTATTTGGCTAAGTATAACTCATTTTTTTTAAATACCAATCCTTCTGGGTGTGTTAGCTTTATCAACTGAGCCTTATGTATTTGAATTTGATAAGCCTTGTTGGATCCGGTATGTAATTAATATAACAGTGAGGCTGATTTACTAAAACTGCAAAATCTGGCGCAGCCCTGCATAGAAACCAATCAGCTTCCAGGTTTTATTGGCAAAGCCTAATTGAAAAAGCTGAAGTTAGAAGCTGATTGGCTACCCTGTACAGCTGCACCAGATTTTGCACTCTAGAATTTTAGTAAATCGACCTTACAGTGTTGCTGATTTACTAAAACTGGAGAGTGCAAAATGTGATACAGCTGTGCATGGTAGCCAATCAGCTTCTAACTTCAGCTTGTTTAAGTAAGCTTTGTCAATTAAACTTGGAAGCTGATTGGTTTCTAAGTAGAGCTGCACCAGATTTTTATTTTTTTGCACGCTAGTTTTAGTAAATCAACCTCAATGTAAACATGACATTTAAGCGCTAAAGGACCGTGATGGGTTAATTACAGGGCAGAAGATGTGTCGGTTAAAACAGGACAGGTCATCTTAATTTTCTGTGCTGTTTTTCTTGCAGACCATCTTGAACTCGATGCATAAATACCAGCCCAGGTTTCATATTGTGAGAGCCAATGACATTCTGAAACTCCCCTATAGCACTTTCAGGACCTATGTGTTCCCAGAGACTGATTTTATTGCGGTGACTGCTTATCAGAATGATAAGGTAAGAGAAGACCCTGGTGTACATGATTCTATGGGGCACCTGCCCACCTTGCTCCTATACCAACTAATACCCTACCAAAAATAGGCTTGCCTTTTTCTTGAAATGAAAAAGTATGTGTCAGCATTAAAAACGATATCTGTGAACCCTGTGTGAGTGGTATTTTGTTAACGTGCCTGTATTGTGAATGTATAAATGACACGTTTTTATGGTATGTTGGAAGGGGATTATTGGCCTAATTAATACGTTGTGGTTGTGTTTTATGTGGCTTTCACGCTTTGTGTGTCGGTTTGCAGTCATTTCAGGAATCCTAATCCACGTTCTCCTCTGTGCTGTAGGATAAGGCCGATGTTGTGCATGTGTAATTAGCTTGGATTGTTTAGTTTGGCTCCCCGTGTTATGTTCCTATGGCTAAACGTTGAATGAAAAGGCTGATCAGCAGCCACACACATGTACACACATAATAACACGGCGTCCGCTACACCCCGGGCACACCTTCACCCCTTGCTGCTCCGGCTAATTGACAGATCTGTCGGAGGGTCCTGGTGGGCTTGTTCCCATCGTAAACTTTATGGCGCACAGTCACGATCGATTAAAGAGCACTTTAGGTTGGAGCTCAGTCCCAAGCTGGACAAAGCTGATCGCCAGGGCTGTGCATCTCCGAGCAGTCTGGTCTCCTTATTATTTCATTATTATTATTCCAATCCTAATGCTGACTCAGTTCCTTTAACCCATATTGTGCTCATTCCCTACTCACAAAAACTCACAACAACAGCTGATGAGCTACACATACAGAGAAGTGTGTGTATATGTGTATATATTAGAAAGTATGAATCAGACAGTGATAATTCGGATGTACCCCTCTCTCTCTGTATATGTGTGTGTGTGTATGTATATGTGTGTATATATATATATATATATATATATATATATATATATATATATATATATATATATATATATATATATATATATATATATATATATATATATATATATATATATATATATATTCTCTACACACATACTAAGGGAATAATCAAAGGAATTAATTTGCAAAGTGCATGTCCCATAGTCCCATATTTGAAATGTTATATTTGCAAGTGTGTATGTATGTATATGTGTATATGTGTGTGTGTGTATATATATATATATATATATATATACATACATACATACATACATACATACATACATACATACATACACACACACACACTTGCAAATATAGCATTTATATTTTTGACAAAAAAAAAATAAAAAATATATATATATACACACACACACACATATATATATTTCATAAATATAAAATGTTATATTTGAGATTATATATATATATATATATCTCAAATATAACATTTTATATTTATGAAATATATATATATATGTGTGTGTGTGTGTGTGTGTGTATATATATATATATATATATTATAATATGTGTGTAAGAGAATAACCTAAGAAATGTTCACTTTAGTAAATAATGTGAAGATGTGTTCACTCTTCACTCCAATCACCCAATCACATCCAAGCAAAAAAACTGTTGTTGCCTCTTTTATGTGTATTGCACATGCACAATATGAACACAGCTTCACTTTATGTACTAAAACATTAACTTAGACGTTATAAGGTTTGCAATGAATGTATTAGTGTGTAGATAGACCTCTCTCTGTCTCTCTCTCTCTCTCTCTCTGTCTCTCTCTCTCTCTCTCTCTCTCTCTCTCTCTCTCTCTCTCTCTCTATATATATATATATATATATATATATATATATATATATATATATATGCACACTTCAAGAGAATATGATTTATGGCAGAGTAACTAGTTAACCTTGTCAGTCTGGAATATTATTTTAATATATTTTGGGAAGTAGAAGTATTCCTCCACACACCATCAATGCTTTGATATAAATAGCTGTAATTCAGAAGAATATTGTGTTGATTTCAGTAATCCCTTTTCTATTCATCAGAAGCCACACCAAGTATTACATTTGAATCGACCCCCCCACCTCAACACCACCCCATTGTCTCCTATGCTTTACACCAGGCCTCCACAGATTCTTAGTGGAAATACAAAAAAGAAAATCAATTTGTTTGAGCAAATATACCATAAAGGAGATCAGACATGCATTTTTAAAGATGGCATCTGAGGGGGACATATTTCAAAAGTATGAATAATTTATGGCCCTAATGTCGCCTGCACCATAAGTCAGTCTTATGTGAGAGATAAGAATAGCTTTTAACCAGGGCTGCAATGTGTAGTCGCCATCTTTCCTCCAGGGGGCTCTGAAAAATAACTTGCTATCATTAAAACTCTATTAATAATTCAAGCCAAACCTCAGCATCATTTTTAATAAAGCATGCGGTGTGTTAAACCAGGGAGGCTGTGTGTTTTAAACTGTTTGAAAGGGAACCTACACTAGGTAGGGCACGGCCCTGCTCACTTGGTGAACTGTGTGGGGATTAGAGGCTAGAACACTTTTATTTACAGAAAAATGTTTGGAATGCAAAATGTATATTAACCCTCTCAGCGCCACATTCAATATTCAGCCACTGTCTGCTGACTCGTACCTTATGTGAAACCACTGATACTGCAACTTTAGCCAATTATCTATAGTTAGGCTGAAAAAAAAAAAAAACAACCATCTTGCTCAACCCTTAGAAAATGGGTTAAAATAAAGAGAAAACAAAAAACAAAACACTATACATAAATAGAAAAGCCATTACATATTACTGCAGGTAGCACTGATGTCCTGTACATGGCAACTAATAATCACCAGTACTATTGACAGCTAATATTTGGTTGCTGTGGGTTACAGCACTGCCAATATCTCACAAAACAAAAAAATTATAGATGGTATTTAGTTCATAGCAGAAGGAAGTACCACATTTAACCCTTTCAGTGCTATAATAGACTTGGTTATGTGCATGGCTACATTGGTATATACAATGTTTCATGTTATTAATTCATAGGCTTATTCTTATAATGATTTATTTTTTGCCACAGATCACACAATTGAAAATAGATAACAATCCTTTTGCGAAAGGATTTCGCGATACGGGTAATGGAAGGCGAGAGAAAAGGTTAGTAT
>NW_027507748.1:370129763-370287263 GCF_037356315.1 Lithobates pipiens | reverse complement strand
ACCTTCTCTACCTCATGGTCATAGAGGCCTTTTTATATATATTTACTGGCAGCCTCCAGCGAGAGACCATAGCCCTCTTTGGCTCTGAAGAAAGGGGGTCACTCCCGAAACGCGTTAGCCATTTCCGTAGAGGTACTCATCAAATTCCTCGGACATCTGGTCTGGAGTCGCCAAACGTTTGGTGCGATGGATTTATTTGTATTGATTTTGCCTGTGATCAATACTCGTTTGTGAGTAGCCATTTTGCTATTTGATTCAATTTTAAATAAAGCTGTTTTATGGTAATGCACTAGGTCAGTGCGCCTTCCCCTTCTTTGTATTCTCTCGTTTTAGTATTTGAACACCCAATGTTCTAAAGGAGGGCTGCAAGACGTAGTGACTACACCATTTCAAACTGTTTATATCACATTTAAAGACCAAGAAACCAGAGCGCAGGAGAATTTGCTGTTTTTGGACAAAATGTATACCCCTTCTTTCCCATTCCCTTACTTGTCCTATTTTTAAGACCTCTTCCAGCTTATTGTTTGCCCATAAGGGGGAGTATTCCGTAAATCCCCCATAACCCAATATTCTTTTAGTTGTCTCCCACACCTTTATCATTAATCCCAGGGTAGGGACATCTCGTATACAAGCCCCTGCCTCTAATGCTACTACCAATGACCTTCCGAGGAGTTGTTCGAGAGGAGCTCCCCTTTTCCACCCCCCTTTCTCCAATTCCTCACCTGCCAGATGTTGTAGCTGAGCTGCAATAAAATAGTTAAACGGTTGTGGGAGCGCAACTCCCCCCCCCGTTACTTGGAAGTTGCAGAGTCTTTAGCCCAATACGTGCTCGTCCTCCCTTCCACATTAATTCTCTAAATATGGAGTCTATTTTATAAAACCAGTCCCTATATATCCATACTGGAGAGTTGTGTAATACATAGAGAAGTTGCGGCAAAAAAATCATTTTGATGAGATTACATCGACCCGCTACCGAAAGTGGCAGTTTCTTCCATATCTTAATTTTTTGTTTAAATTTGGATAAGAGTGGGACCAGATTATTTATCACATCATGCTTAGGGTCTTTCGAAATGCAGATACCCAGATATTTCATCTTACTCACTATCTGAATATGTGCTGCTTCACATGGTAGGGGGCTATCTAATGGATCTATAGGCAATATACAGGATTTATCCCAGTTTATTTTTAGGCCCGCTAGTTGTCCAAAATTAGTAATTCTATACATCACTTCCCCTATGGAATGCTGAACATCTCCAAGTGGTCTTTAGGTTGATAAAGCAATGTGCAATAAACATTAAAAAAAAAAATTAAAAATAATCAGTTTTTGCAGTGTTTTTATCCTTTGTAGCACCTTAATGCTGTTTTAACTCTTACAGCTTCTTTCGCAGCCAGTTCCTATAAACACTTGGTTCTGTAGTGGTTGCATGGGTTTCCGGATAGTGCCCCATAGCTGCATAGTGCATATTGAAACAGGCACGTCATCTCCATCAAGAGCCCATTGACAAGGTGAAAAAGAAAAAATTATAACTGGGAAAGAGGAACAGGGATTTTGTATTAAAGTACATCTTCAATAAACCCCAAAATCCTGCCAGTGACAATGCTAACCCACTGCACTGTTTTAATGTTACAGTGTTTTATAGACTACAGAACACAACACCCCTCCCCCTCACAACTTCAATAACATAGTGGGATGTGTTTTGTACAGTGCATCTGGAAAATATTCATAACGCTTCACTTTTTCCACATTTTGTTATTTTACAGATTTATTGCAGATTAACCACTTCAACCCCAGAAGATTTGGCTGCTGAATGACCAGCCCATTTTTGCGATTTGACACTGCGTCACTTTAACTGACAGCGCTGCACCCAAACAAAATTAATTGTTCTTTTTTTCCCCACAAATAAAGCTCTCTTTTGGTGGCATTTCATCATCTCTGCAGTTTTTATTTTTTGCGCTATTAACAAAAAAAAGACCAACACTTTTGAACAAAAACACACAATATTTCTCAATTTAGGCCCATATATATTTTTCTACATATTTTTGGTAATAAAAAAAAAAAATAGCAATAAGCGTATATTGATTGGTTTCCACAAAATTTATAGCGTCTACAAAATAGGGGATAGGTTTATAGTATATTTATTATTTTATCTTTTTACTGGTAATGGCGGCGATTTTTATCGGGACTGCAACATTATGGCGAACACATCGGACACAATTGACACCTTTTTGAGACCATTGTAATATATACAGCAATCAGTTCTATAAAAATGCACCGATTACTGTAAAAATGTCACTGCCGGGGAAGGGTTTAACACTAGGGGGTGATCAAGGGGTTGTGTTCCCTCTCTGTGTTCTACCTGAAGGGAGGAGGGGACTGTCTAGGGGAGATGACAGATCGCTGTTCATACTTTGTTTACACACACACACAGATTCCAGTTCTCCGTGTGTCACCAGCGATTGTGGGAGCCCAGTGGTGATTGTGACCGCGGGTACTCGCATCGGCTCCGGGGGCGAGCAGCGGGCACGCATGTGCCCCTCATGGCCACAGGGCGAAGCAATGTTACATAACGCCGCTTCATCCAGCCGTGCCATTCTGGCGCAGTAAAACTGCGGTGGCTGGTCGGGAAGTGGTTAAATTCAATATTTTCCTCAAAATTCTACAAACAATACCCCATAATGGGTGGAAAAGTGATGGTGCAGCACTAGCAACAATTTGAAATTTAAATGGGTGATCTAAGGTGCATAGATAACCTGATACACATCTAAATGTATCAAAGTTAGAATAATTGTGAAGATATCAATATAACAGTATAATGTGCAATATTGAAATATTGATATCAGGTGATTAAACCAATGTATACCTTAAATGTAAAAATAGTATAGCCCGGATGGATATAGGCATTGATACAATTGAATAAAATAATCTTCTTACAAGGACCACTGGTCAACAAGTAAGAAAGCTCCAAGGTATATAAAACATGTGGATTCAAACATATAGGGCCAAAAAGGAATAAATAACGCACATAGCGTGAATCCGCATAACACAAAATGTATTATTAACCACTTAAGGACCGCCGTATTGCCAATGTACGTCATTGCAATGGCACGTACAGGCACAAGCACGTACATGTATGTGCTTGGCTTCCAGCGGGTGGGGGGTCCGATCGGACCCCCTCCCACTGGATAGGGCGGTCCGTTTCGCTTCAGGAGCGATCCGGGATGAGGGGATGGCCGTTGGTTTCTGGCTATCCCCTCTCGATCGCTCCTGGCGAATGAGAAGCTTCCTCCCACTGTGTATTGTATACACAGGCAGGGAGGAAGTGATGTCATTCTCCTTGGGGTGGTCTTTTTGACCGGACTACGAGGAGAAGACAGAAAGTGAGTGTGCACCAACACTACACTGACATGTAGGCACACACAGGCACACAAACCCCCCCCCCCCGATCCCCCCCCCCCCCCCAGTCACAGTGTCACTGATTGCAGTGATCATTTATTTACTGATCACTGCATTCAGTGTCAGTTGTAAAAGTAAAAACTGTCAGGGCAGTTAGTGTTAGGTCCAGGGTAGCCCCTTACAACCCCCAATAAAGGTTTAACCCCCTGATTGCCCCTAGAGTTAACCCTTTCACCCCCTTTTGCCAGTGTCCCTAAGCGATCATTTTTCTGATCGCTGCATTAGTGTCACTAGTGTCGCTAGGTAGCTAGTTATTTTTTTTAGGTTCACCGCCAGGTTTTTATAGCGCTAGGTACCCCGATATACTACCCAATAATGGTTTTAACCCCCTGATTGCCCCTAGTTAACCCTTTCACCCCCTTTTGCGAGTGTCACTAAGCGATCATTTTTCTGATCGCTGCATTAGTGTCGCTAGGTAGCTAGTTATTTTTTTAGGTTCACCGCCAGGTTTTTATAGCGCTAGGTACCCCGATATACTACCCAATAATGGTTTTAACCCCCTGATTGCCCCTAGTTAACCCTTTCACCAGCGATCACAATATAAGTGTCACTGGTGACGCTGGTTAGCCAGTTAGTTATTTAGGTTCCCCGTCAGGTTTTTATATAGCGCCAGGGACCCCCATATACTACCTAATAAAAATTTGAACCCCCTGATTGCCCCTAGTTAACCCTTTCACCAGTGATCACCGTATAAGTGTTACGGGTGACTCTGGTTAGTTTGCTTTTTATAGCATCAGGGCACCCACCATTTATTACCCAATAAAGGTTTAACCCCCTGATCACCCGGCGGGTGATATCAATTAGGTTTTAGGGTCAGGGTCTGCGTCGCCCCAGGCAGCGCTAGGTTAGTGCCAGTACCGCTAACACCCACACGCAAAGCATAAACCTCCCGTAGTGGTATAGAATCTGAACAGATCAATATCTGATCAGATCTATACTAGCATCCCCAGCAGTTTAGGGTTCCAAAAAAACGCATTGTTAGCGGGATCAGCCCAGATACCTGCTGGCACCTGCGTTTTGCCCCTCCGCCCAGCCCACCCAAGTGCAGTATCGATCGATCACTGTCACTTACAAAACATTAAACACATAACTGCAGTGTTCGCAGAGTCAGGCCTGATCCCTGCCATCGCTAACAGTTTTTTTTTGGTAGCATTTTATATTTAAATCCGGAAGGCAGTGCTTGGTTTTCAGGGTCACGTACGTGGCTAGGCTCCCAAAAAGTCCCCCACATGTGGTATCCCCGTACTCGGGAGAAGCAGCAGAATTTATTTTGGGGTGTAATTTGACTTATGCCTATAGCATGTGTGAGCAATATATCATTTAGTGACAACTTTGTGCAAAAAAAAATAAAAAATTTAAATTCCTGCAACTTGTGTCAAAATATAAAATATTTCATGGACTCAACATGCCTCTCAGTAAATAGCTTGGGGTGTCTACTTTCAAAAATGGGGTCATTTGGGGGGGTTTTGTGCTATTTTGGTATTTTATGGCCTTCGAAACTGTGATAGTGAGGAGTGAAATCAAAAATTTGCACCCTTAGAAACCCTGAAGGCAGTGATTGGTTTTCGGGGTGCCGTACGCAGCTAGACTCCCAAAAAGTCCCACAGTCCTCGTACTCAGGAGAAGCAGCAGAATATATTTTGGGGTGCAATTCCACATATAACTATGGCATGTGTGAGCAATATATCATTTAGTGACAACTTTTTGTAAACTTTTTTTTTTTTTTTGTGTCATTATTCAATCACTTGGGACAAAAAAAAAAATATTCAATGGGCTCAACATGCCTCTCCACAACTTCCTTGGGGTGTCTACTTTCCAAAATGTGTGCCTACCACAGTAATGGTGAGGATGACACTGGTCACATCCAAGATCAAGAAACCCACAGTGAAGTTGTGCAGAATGAGATACACATGTATTTCAGTGAGCAGGCTATTCCAAAGGAAGAAAATCAGCTGAAATGGTGGAAGGAAAATGAAAAGAGGTTTCCCATCTTGGCCATGCTGGCAAAGAGTTACTTGTCTGTGCCTGCAACATCAACCCCATCTGAAAGGCTTTTCTCAGTTGCTGGCAACATTGTGACTAAAAAAAGAGCAAGCCTAACATCAGAGCATGTCGATATGCTAACATTCCTCCATTGCAATGCTAAAATATAGCATTGCAATGGAGGAAGTAACACAGGGCCCCAACCTTTTGCACTCATGACTGTGTTCTTGTTGGGCTGTATTAGTGTATTTATGTTGAGATGATCATGGCTGCCTTCAGTGTATTGGCCATATTTTTGCACAGCCACAGTGTTGAGCAGTGCTTTTGGTGGGCTTGGTTCCTCCTTGCTTCCTTCCTTGAAAACGGTTACCTCCTCAGGTATGTTTTACATTACAATTACACACCACAAAAATACTGCTCAATCGACTCTACAATAACACTATGTAAGTAATAATGATTACAATTACATAGTGTTATTGTATGTTGACCAGCATTTTTGTGGTGTTAAACAACAACTCTTTAGGTCAAGAGGCATAATGCCATATAAATTCTGCCTAACACTTTGCAAAACATGCATTCTGAAGGCATTATGTGTGGTTGAGTAGTAAGGTAAGGTTACCACACATTGCACATGCACAATGCCTTCTGAATGCATCTTTTGCAAAGTGTTAGGCAGAATTTATATGGCATTTTCATGCCTCATGCCCTAAAGCGTTACTTTGTATTTTTTTGGCACTTGTGTTTTTGCACACACAGTGTTGAGCAGCAGTTCAGACTCAGAGCAGCAGTGCGTTTGTGGATATGGCTCCGCCTCCTTCTTGAAAACTAGGTTACCTCCTAAGGTATGTTTTACATTACAATTAAAGTAACACACCACACAAATACTGCTCAATCAGCACTCTACAATAACACAATGTATTCAATCAATGATGATTACAATTACATAGTATTATTGTATGTTGGCCAGCATTTTTGTGGTGTTAAACAACACTTTAGGTCAAGAGGCATAATGCCATATAAATTCTGCCTAACACTTTGCAAAATATGCATTCTGAAGGCATTATGTGTAGTTGAGTATTAAGGTTAACACACAATGCATCCTTTGCAAAGTGTTAGGCAGAATTTATATGGCATTTTCATGCCTCATGCCCTAAAGTATTACCTTTTATTTTTGGGCACTTTATTTTTGTATATTATGTCTTTCATGTGTTTTGTACACAGTGTTGAGCAGCAGTGCAGAGCAGCAGTGCTTTTGTAGCATCTTTATATGGCATTTTTTAATGCTGGCTCTGAATTATTGGCAATGCCATTATTCGTGCCTGATGCTAAAGTGTTGTTTACATTTTATTTTTGGCACTTTTTTTATACTGTAAAAACTTTACCACATTGAAGTACTTTTTGGAAAAAATGTAATAAAAGTGGAAATATTATATTAGAAGTTGTACGTATTATTTTTTTGTAAAGTTATCAAAAGGATTATTATCTAATCACAAAAAGAACACACTAGATTAATAAAAAAAAAATAAAAAATAAAAATCGAATAGTCGTTGACTAATCGAAAAAATAAATCGATAGATTAGTCGACAGACAAATTAATCATTAGTTGCAGCTCTAGTAAATATTGGTTTAGTCACCTGATATCAATATTTCAATATTGCACAGTATACAGTTAGTTTGATATCTTCACAGTTATTCTAACTTAGATACATTTAGATGTGTATCCAGGTATCTATGCACCTTAGATCACCCATTTAAATTTCAAATTGTTACTAGCGCTGCACCATCACTTTTCCACATTGCAATTGTCATTTGCGGTGCTGGCAGCCCCCCCCCCCCCTTTTTTTGGACAGCGCGGTATTTAGCAGTTTTTTTTTTACAATACCCCATAATGACAATGTGAAAAAGTTTGTTTGAAATCTTTGCAAATTAATAAAAAATTAACAATAAATAATAAATACTTTATTGAAGAATCTTTGGGACTAATTACAGCCTCAAGTCTTTTTGAGTAGGATGCTACAAGCTTGGCACACCTACTTTTGGGTAGTTTCTCCCATTCTTCTTTGCATGACCTCCCAAGCTCCATCAGGTTGTATGGGGAGTGTAGGTGCACAGCCATTTTCAGATCCTTCCAGAGATGTTCAATCGGGTTCAAGTCTGGGCTCTCAAGGACATTTACACAGTTGTCCAGTAGCCACCCCTTTCTTATCTTGGGTGTGTGCTTAGTGTCTGGAAGAATAATCCTTGCCCCAGTCTGAGGTCCAGAGCAGGTTATCATCAAGGATGTCTCTGTACATTAATCTTTCTCTCGATCCTAACTAGTCTACCAGTCCCTGCAGCTGAAAAATATCACCACAGTTTGATGCTGCCACCACCATGCTTCACTGTAGGGATGATATTAGTCAGGTGATGAGCGGTGCCTGGTTTCCTCCAGACATGATGCTCTCCATTCAGGCCAAAGAGTTCAATCATAGTTTCATCAGACCAGAGAACTTTGTTTCTCATGTCTTTTGGAAAACTCCAGGCAGGCTGTCGTGCCTTTTACTGAGGAGTGGCTTCCTTCTGGCCACTCTACCATGCAGGCCTGATTGGTGGAGTGCTGCAAAGATGTTTGTTCTTCTGGAAGGTTCTCCTCTCTCAACCGAGAAACTCTGGAGCTTTGTCAGAATGACCATTGGGTTCTTGGTCACCTCCCTGACTAAAGCACTTCTGCCCCGATCACTCAGTTTGCCTGGACGGCCCACTCTAGGAAGAGTCCTAGTGGTTCCAAACGTCTTTCATTTACATATAATGAAGGCCACTGTGCTCACTGGGACCTTCAATGCTGCAAAAATATTTCGGTACCCTTCCCCAGATCTGTGCCTCGTTATAATCATGTCTCGGAGGTCTACAGACAATTCCTTGGACTTCATGGATTGGTTTGTGCTTTGACATGCACGGTTAACTGGAGGACCTTATTTAGACAGGTGTGTGCCTTTCCAGATCATGTCCAATCAACTGAATTTACCACAGGTGGACTCAAATCAAGTTGTAGAGACATCTCAAGGATGATCAGTGGAAACAGGATGCAACTAAAGCTCAATTCTGAGCGTCATGGCAAAGGCTGTGAATGCTTATGTACATGTGATTCCTTCGGTTTTTTTATTTTGAGTAAATTTGCAAAGATTTCAAACAGACTTCTTTCAGGTTATCATTATGGGGTATTGTTTGGAGATTTTGAGGAAATCAATGAATTTAAACTATTTTGGAATAAGGCTGTCTGTAACAGAACAAAATGTGGAAAAAGGGAAGCACTGTGAATACTTTCCGGATAGTTTAAAAGGTTAACTTGGCAAAGCTGATAACACTGCTTCAGATGCTAGACCACAGAATGCACAGGACGCAAGCTCACTGGATTCTTGCAAGTTTTTTGTTTGCAATCAAAAAGAAATAACAAAACACTTTTAAGGGTATATTTAACAGACCAAAAGGGAACAAATAAGAGAAATTCATTGTTAGGGTTTACATACATAAGGAGTGTTTTCAGATAACTTATCCAATTATAAGTCTGCTCTGAAAAAAACCCAGTATAATATACAGGAGGGGGTGCTGATAAGTATTGAGCCTTACCCAGAAAAAAATGAGCTAGGAAGTTGTAAATTGCAGGGTGTACTGGCCAATGTGTCTATAATTCAATGGTGCTAATTCAACTACCTATAATTTTAACTTCTCTTTCTTTTTCAGTTCCAAAGTAAACATGGCAGCACCTCCAGAAAAATTCAACAAGGAAGAGCATAGGACCATAATCAAGTTCCTGTTTCTACAAGGGAAAGGTGCAAAGCAGATCCATTATGAAATATCACAAACTTTGGGTGACAGTGGCCCTTCTTATGCAATAGTTAAATGTTGGGTTGTCAATTTTAAAACTAGCCATTTCAGTGTGGAAAGTAAGAAACCCAGTGGAAGACCTGTTTCTGTCTTTGTGCCTGCAAAGGTGAAAATCATTCATGACATGATCATGGAGGACTGCTGAATATCAGGTGAGAGAGTTGGTGTCATTATTCACAATGACTTGGAAATAAGAAAGCTTGCAGCACAGTGGATCCCAAAACTTTTGACAACTGAACAAAAGAGGAAACATGTAGAGACATCAGTGGCTGTTTTGGAACATTTTTCAAATGAGTCAAATTTCCTGGACAAACTGGTAACTGGTGATAAGACATGGATCTACTGTTATGATACTGAGACAAAAGGAACAGTCTAAGAAATGGAGGCACAGTGGTTCCCCCGGCCAAAGAAGTTCCGTGTGCAAAGGTTAGTGCAGAAGCAAAAGGCAACAGTTTTTTGGGATAAGGAGGGAATTCTGCTGGTGGACTACTTCCAAAAGGGTTCAACCATCAATGCAACATATTACTGTGCTTTATTGACAAAGTTAAGGCAAATATCAATACCTCATCACACACTGCAGGTGAAACAATGGCAAAACTGACCTCCTTAGGCTTTCAAGTGATGCCCCATCCACCCTATTCGCTTGACTTGGCTCTGACTATCATCTGTTCCCCAATCTCAAAAAACACCTAAAAGGGACAACGCTTTGGGAGTGTTCCTGAGGCAACTAATGCTGCAAATGAGTGGATACACCATCTTGATCAGCATAAATGTTCCAAGTCAGTGACTCACAAAGTATTAACCGGTTGCCAACCGCTCCACATACATTTACTGCAGGACGGCGGCTCCTACAGGTGAAATCACATACCTGTACATGATCGCCTCTCCCGGGTTTGCGGCGCATATGTGTGCCACCGGCAACCAGCTCCCGCTGTGATTGGACACAGCAGGAGCCAAACAGCTAGCTCCTGCAGACCCAATGTCCCCCGGGACCCGCCAATCATTCACGAGAGAGGCAGAATGGCGGCCTGCCATGTAAACATGGTAGACTGCCGTTCTGCCAGAAGGGGAGACAGAGATCCTGTGTTTCTGCCAAGCAGGAGCACGGATCTTTGTCTTCTCACAGCAAAGCACCCACCACAGTTAGAAAGCACTCCCAGGAAACACATTTAACCCTTTGATTGCCACTGATGTTAACCCATTCCCAGCCAGTGTCATTAGTACAGTGACAGAGCATATTTTTAGCACTGATCACTGTATTGCTGTCACTGGTCCCCAAAAAGTGTCACTTAGTGTCATGTTTGTCCCCCGCAATGTCGCAGTCTCGCTAAACCTGCTAATCGTCGCCATTACTGGAGAAAAAAAATATATAAAAAATAAAAATTCCGTAAAACTATCCCATATTTTGTAGACGCTAGAACTTTTGTGCAAGCAAATCAATATATGCTTATTTCTTTTACCAAAAACATGTAGCAAAATACGTATTGGCCCAAACCGATGAAGAAATTTTTTTATTTTATTTTATAATGTGTGTGTGTGTGTGTGTGTGTGTGTGTGTGTGTGTGTGTGTGTGTGTGTGTGTGTGTGTGTGTGTGTGTGTGTGTGTGTGTGTGTGTGTGTGTGTGTGTATGTGTATACATTTATTTATTTATTTTAAATTGTCAGCTTTTTTTTTGTTTATAGCGCAAAAATTAAAACTCACAGAGGTAATCAAATACCACCAAAAGAAAGCTCTATTTGTTGGCAAACAAAGGACATCAATTTAATATGGGTATAGCATTGCACAGCCATTTTAAATTTGCTAAATACATTCCAGTTGCATTAAAACAAAAAAGGCCACAGCCTGAGTAGCCTGGACCCTGTGCATTTTGCAGAGTGAATTCCATGCTCTTTGTGGGGAAGCAGTGGACGCTCTAAAGATCTCTGGCAAGTAATCAACAGAACTTATATTCCTTGCTACTTGCAGAGCTCTATCTCAGACCTCAGCTTTCACACAAAGAGCAAGGGTCCAGCTCTACAGCCGTTAAATGAGTTTCTTTGGACTTTTAAGAGGTGTTCACTTACTGCAGTCCCTGTGTTTGTCTTGTGATCTCATGCCTACTACAATGGGTAATGGTTATGTGAAAAATACATTAAACATTAACTCCACTTTCATTGAGAAAAAAAAACATTCCCCTCTGGGTGAGCCAAGTACATTACAGGGATTATACCAAACGTTGTTGCAGATTCCTATCATTTGTTATTCTAAAGAAATCCTTGTTTGTTTCTCTGTGCCCATGTGCTGGTCGAGTCTAATGGGAGTGGTTTCATAATTATTAACCAGCCGCTGAACCTGCAGGGCACTAATGAGAAAAGCTGTATTACTTTAGACGTGATTTCCTATTGGGAGTATCTTATCAAAATTACATTTTTGCTGCATTGGATGCCAAAAATGTGTCTTAGGGCTGACCTCTGGAAAAGGTACCAGTTACTTACCGGTAACTGTCTTTCTGGGAAATCTTCCAGGACGGCACACCTGAGAGATGAGAGGCTCCTCCCTACAGGAAACACAATCAATCGACAGCTGTTTTAAGTCCCCACCCTTCCCCTTGATCCTCAGTTTGTAGAGAAGTAACTCCTGAACCAGGTTCACAAGGGAAATCATTCCTCATAGGTACTCACCTTCTAGTGTTCTAGAATTTTCCCTCCTCCAATGGGCGGGAAGTAGGCCTGCCGTCCTGGAAGATTTCCCAGAAAGACAGTTACCGGTAAGTAACTGGTACCTTTCTCAAGTCATCTTCCAGGACGGCACACCTGAGAGGATAAACAAGTACCTCAGGCCTACCTTAGGGTGGGGCCACTGCAAGACCCTCTTGGCGAACCTTGGTTCTGCAGTGAGCTTTACCTCCACTCCATACGCTCATATGCTTGATGAAGGCATCTTAGCTGGATCATGCGGCTGATCTGCAGGTCTGCTCCACAGATGTTCCTGCCTTTTCCGCTTCAGATGCAGTATCTAGGTGAAATGGGCTCTTAAAAATGGAATCAGAAAACATGTTAAACTTGTAGGTTAGCAATGTTGCCTATCTCACACATCTAACAACCATGGCCTATTGTGCCTGTAGGTGCTACTTAGAACCACTAAAAAGATAAATAAGAGACCTGTGTAAGACAAGGACACTACATTAATCAATAAGAGGGCCTGTCTTAACCCTACCCTGTTGAGGGAAATAAAACTGCAACTGTTCCTTTTTATCTTTATGTCAGCAAAAGACTAAAGGGAAGCCTACTTAAGGGAAATAGATTAACAGAAGCTTGAACCCTGGGTTTAAGGCATGCCCAATCTATGTCCTTACTTACGCCTGAGAGCCTTCTTCAGGAGATTAAAGTCCCTAGCAGGAGTAGACTACCCATATTGCTACGTCTAGTTTTGCTAAAAGGGCGAAATGAAGGCCATGCACCGAGCCGAAAACCTATTCGATCGGGTATACATCTTTATACTTCATCCTCAGGCCCTAATACTCCTCTGAACAGAACTCTCCAAGTTCTTACTAAACAGGGCGATTCATTATCCCCTTTCTCCAGTGTCCCATAACCCTACAGGGCTTCAACCCTAGGAAATGGTTCTGGCATCCCTGAATGTAAGTGGTCAAGGTTTTCTGACATGTGGCATCTGCAGCCCGAACTCCTGGCCCCTCCATGGAAAAGAAGGCTGAAATACAAAAAGGTGATACATGTATTATTAATATCACAAATAAAATGATCATAGATTGTGGGCACGGCACAATAGATTTAGACAGAAAGGACACAAGCATAGACAACAATGTTGTGTGCCTGAGTGTGACTAGCTAAACCAATATATCAAATATGGGAAGAGACCCAAATCTGAACCTCAATGTAGACAAACAGTCCTCACAGTCTGGTTTTCTGATGTGCTGCCAAGACGTAAAAACATTAGGACTCAAGCAAACCCTAAATGCTGCGTATTTCTTTAGTGCAGCTAGCTAGGTCATAACTGATATATAAATACAGAAAGGACAGGAACCCCCTTTACTGTTGTGTTTTGCCTATGTACAGCAAAACAAGGCTATAAATATAAAGACGGAAAGACCCAAACTTCTATGTTGTGTATTTCTGACAAACCACCAAATACAGTTATAAGATTAATATGAACACCAACTCCCGTGTTGTGCATTTCTGCTATGCCACAGGGAAAAATATGGAACACAAGACAATCCTTTCTGTCATGCACTTCTGTAGTGTAGTTCAGATAGAACCAACACTGAGAAAGGACACAAGCAACCTGCAGCATTGTGTTTTTCTGAAACAGAAAGCACCAACAAGCTCAAATCTTGAGTATTTCTGCTGTGCAACAACATAAAAGCAGACACTGAGGAAAAAGACAGACAGCCTTTACAGCTGCAATCTTTCTGGTCTGCTGCAAAATAAAACAATAACACCATGATGAGTATTCATGCTGTGTAGCAAAACCTCAATCAGAAGGGACAGATAAGTCTAGGGTTCCCACACCCGTGCGACCCAACCTGCGACTTGGGACTGCAAGACGCATGAGAAGTCATATACTATGGCTTCCAATGGGTACCATTTGTGTCTGTGCGACACCAGCAGTCCCTGATTCCTGGATCCACAGACCTCAAGATTACACAGGTCGCAGGGAAAAAATTGCAATTTTCAGGTCGAACAAGTAAGGGGTCCCCAATGCTGTGACTCCCTGGAGGATTGCAGCCAACAAACCCCTGCTGTGTATCCCTAAGATGCAGAAAGGTAGATCCATGAGAAACACTGCTCACTGCTGTGCCTGATATACAAACGTTAAGGCAGTAAATATAGGACATACAGGACACAAACATTCAATCTTTGTGTATGTCTGATGTGTAGTAATATACCAATACTGAGCAGAGATGCCACCATCCTCAATGTGTCTCAGCTGAGCAGCAAAAACAAAAATCTGAAAAAGACAAGCAATCTTCACTGCTGTGTCCTTTCTGATATGCAGCCAATAAGGCAGTATATGCAAGACATAAAGGACAGACAACCTTCAATCTTGTATATGTCTGATGTGCAACAATATAACAATTCTGAATAGAGATAGCACATCCATATTGAAGCGATTTGGCTTTGCGACTCAACATGTCAAATCGCATGGCTAAAATCAGCACAACACCACTTTGTGGTGCTACACGGATTACCAAAGGCAGTATATGTACTACACCTGGCAGGGGTTCAATTTGTATTTCTGCTATGTAGCCCAACAAATTCGAACCATCAATTTTCACTGCTGCCTTTCCGATAAGGCAGTAATACAGGACACAAAACCTCACAGACCTTAATGCTGTATATATCTGATGTGCAACAATAAAACACTATGAATAGAGATAGCACATCCATATTGAAATGATTTGTCATGCGACTCAACATGTCAAATCGCATGTTTAAACTCGGCAGCCACTGTCTGAATCAGCACAACGCCACGCAAATCAGGACCATCAGACTTCACTGCTGCCTTTCTGATAAGTAAACAGGACACAAAGCCCCACAGACAGACCTCAATCTTGTGTATGTCTGATGTGCAGCAATATAACCATTATGAGCAGAGATGTCACAAGATGTGCATTTCTGCTGTGCAGCACAAAACCAGAAAGTACAGATCACCTTCACTGTTGTATTTTTCTGATCTGTAGCCAAACAAAGCAGTACCTTTAGTATATAAAGGACAAACAAGCTTGAGTGCAGTGCATTTCTGATGTACAGCAATATAGCCCTTATAAGCAGAGATGTCACAAATCTCAATGTGTATTTCTGCTGTGCCACAAAAACATCCCAGCAAGGACAAACTTTCACTACTGATCTACTGGTGTGCAGCCAATGAGGAGTCATGGTCTATCCCTTTATGAAATAACCAACAGGCAATTTATTTCATAGGCATAGCCTGGGCTGTAGATACTAAACCTCACCACCAGTGAAGGAACAAATCCTAAAATGGTTGGACACCCTACTATTAGTAGTTGTTGTCCTACCTTACCTCCATAGACTGAGCAAACGCTAGCCAGCTCAAACCCAGGTGGTGCTGATTAGCAACTAAAGTCTCAATGAGCCCAGCCCTAGAGACCAATTTAAGACAGCCTCTAGAAGAGGTGGTTACCAGTTTAGCCTGGGGGGGGGGGGGTAAATAGCTATTTGCAGGCTTCAAACAAGCAATTATGTAGCTCTTGCATAGGTTTGCACAGAAAATCCTCAATTAAAAGGATGTAGGAAGCGATCTATGGTGAATTGCCTTTAGATCTGCCACTGAGTGGATTGTAGCCCAAACCAATAAAAAAGGTTTCTTCTTACCTCCTACACTAGAATATAACCACAGTGTAAAGGTGGAGTGGGAGGTTGGAGCTTATGAAAGTTAACTATAGCAAGCAACCCCCAAAAGGAGGATCTGTCACAAGGGAACCCCTACTGTGCCACACAGTAGCTTGGTCTCTGCCCATCCTTGAATGTTAGGTCAGCTTTTAAACATCGTGAAGCAACTTCAGATTCCTAGCAGCTGGGTTAATAGGGCCGGTAACCTAGTGCACCTGCTGACCAGGGGAGCTTCTGAATCCACCAACCACTGCCCAATTAATAACTTGTTCAGTGGTATACCTGGCCTGTAAGTAACTTTGTATCTACCAGGTCCCCTCTGTATGCTATATTCATCCCTACTAATGTACCACAACTGGGCATGTAGGGAGAGGCTGGCAACCTACTGCTGCGATAACCACAGTGTCTCTGCTGTAAGAGGGAGCTGTGGCTGGTGGTTTTAGCAGTGGCGTCTGCGCTATTTGTATCCCGACCCCAGGTTCTGCACTGCACCAGTCAGTATATACACGGGGAAGGGGGAGCAATGGCCTACCTACCTCTTTCATCTGAGGTGGTTTAGGCACACTCGTTCCTCTGCACCACCTGTCCACCATACAGCTTCTCTGATGTAAGAGGGGCTGCAGCTGGTGTTTTTTAGCAGAAGCTTAAGGGCTATTTGAATCCAGACCCCAGGTGAGATCTCAAATGCCCAGAAACCCTCTGGCTGGAATTGGGGATTTTGCAGCTAAATTCCCACGGCAAAAGGAAAGCACTCACCGTTGTCGTCTTCCTCTTTTTGCCACAGCCAGCGGGCTTGCTTTTCCATCCTTATGGTCCACACACAAGGAGGATAGCCGCCAACGTGCTCCCCCCCCCCCCCCAACTGCTGTCCCCATAGGGAGGTGCCAGGTTAGGCTGTGTCCTGCACTGTACCAGTCAGTCTATATACATGGGGGGGGGGGGGCAATGCCTTCCATTCCTCATTCCCATTTGAGGTGGTTAAGGCAGACATCCACCGTAGTAAACTGGTGCCTCCTCGCTCTAGAGAAAGGAGGATGTGGGCGCCTGCTCCTACTGACTCTCAGCCTTCCCTCCTGGGTAAGAACGCCGCCGCCATTTTCCCGAAGTTTGAAAATGACACGGGTGCTTGTTGCCACGCCCTCTCCGGCAGCCCACGCGAGCTACCGGGGACCCAGGAGTCAGGGACATGATCGCTCTGGAAAGAACCGATGGCCAGCACCCCCGTCTGAACAGCCACCTGTACAGGTAAGGAGGGGAGACAGGATAATGGCCCCTGAAGTTCTGGGTACACCACTGTACCCAGGGTCCTTCAGCTCTCAGGGAGGCTCTTCCAATTTCTGCTGCCCCCCCTGAGGAAAAGATAGGGGAACCCCCCAGGAAGGACAAGAATATCCTACCAGACCCAGAGGCTTCCCAAGCTTGTGGTCCGGCTCCCAGGGGGAGACCACCAGCCCCAGGCTTCGGGTCATTTGGAAAAAAACAAACAAACAGTTTCGCTGTGTAGGGAGAAACACAATCAAAAAACTGAGGATCAAGGGGAAGGGTGGGGACTTAAAACAGCTGTCGATTGATTGTGTTTCCTGTAGGGAGGAGCCTCTCATCTCTCAGGTGTGCCGTCCTGGAAGATGACTTGAGAAAATCGGGTCATTTTTAAGAAAGTATATTTGTATATGCCATATTATTTTTTTATGCTATTTTTTTCCCATGACAATACAGTGGAGTACCCTTTAATGGATAGCAACATGTTTCAGTTACCGCTTATGTACATATGCCCTTTTTTAAAGCAAAACTACACTCCTCTAAGCCTTTACAAGCCATGCAAGCTTCCATGTTAGCCTCTGTTTGCTCTGCAGTTACCATGATGAACAGTCACTGATGGCTTGGCATTTCGGCTGTGAGCAAAAGCAACTGTGACAGTTAGCATTCACAGCATGCCTTGAATGCAACTGTTTTGGGAAACAGTCCATTTGTTGGGTTTATTTCCACTTTTAAGAAAGAACTAAACCAAGTACATTAGAGGCATGTAGTGTAGTGTGCTAATATGAGCTCTCAACCTATCCATCAAGCCACTACATGGCTGGTGTTTTAGCTTAGCACATATGCAGCACCATGGCACTTGCAAATCAGAGGCTGTGATGGCAGCTTCCAAATCTGAAAAGGACAGGAGGATTTTGTTCTGCTTTAAGAAAAATGTATTAAACAGCCAAACTAATACCTGAACCCATAAATAAACTTTTGGTGCTCACCTATACTGCTAGGGTGTAGATTAAGCTTAACTTAGGCTACTTTCACACTGAGGCGCTTTACAGGTGCTACAGCACTAAAAATAGCACCTGTAAAGCGCCTCTCCTGTGTCTCCAGTGTAAAAACCCAAGGGCTTTCACACTGGAGCGGTGCGCTTGCAGGACGGTACAAAAAGTCCTGCAAGTTGCATCTTTGCAGCGCTGTAGGAACGGTTTATGCACCGCTCCTAATGCGCCCCTTCCCATTAAAAATAATGGGGTAGCGCCGCTAAACCTCTGACATAGCGTCGGGTGGTTTTAACAGCGCCACGTAAACGACGTTAAAGCGCCACTAAAAATAGCGCCGCTTTACCCCCAGCACCTGCCCGTCCCAGTGTGAAAGTAGCCTTTGGGGTTTTCAATATTTCTGGTTTTGTATAAGCAGGAATTAAAAGGGAGTGCAAGCACTTGTTTTTAGCTCCCCAAAATAAAATTTCCCCAAAACCTTGGGCCACACGTGTGCACATAGACATCCAACTATGCGTTAATATCTGATACGTAAACTAAATAAAAACGTAAATGACCTGTGTTCAATTTGTGGTCTGATTTTACCTATGTTTGATGAAAATTCCACAGAAGAGGGCCCAGCATTACTTAAGGACGTAGATGTAGATGCCACACTGCTATCTGGACCCTTTACATGACATGTGCAGCCACAGGAAAAAGCCTCTTCTTTTTTCCAGTCTTTCTTGTTCAGATCTTCATCTACAGGCTTTCCTATAAACAGTATACAATTTGTATAGAAATATGATTAAAGTGCTAAAAATAATTATCTTTGACACAACGTACAGTATAAATTGTAGGCTTACAGAACTGAACAAAATAACTAATATTTGGTGTTTTATGCCTACTCACAATGGTGAAGCGTTTACTGTCCACATGGGTCTTTAGAGCAACATGCGACACCCACAGGACATTTAAAGAAAAAAACTAAATGATATTCAATTATATTTTTAAGCACTCTAGTCAAATAAGATAAGCAGAAAGCATGAAACCTAAAAGCATTCTGCCGTTGACTGGACATTGTTAAACTGCTCAAGCTAAGCTGTAGCCCTTATATCCCCTGTTCTTCTCTTGCAATGGGCATTGCATAGTTGCATAGTTAGTAAGGTTGAATAAAGACACCAGTCCATCCAGTTCAACCTGAGTGAGTGTCTACAATTGTCCCTATCCCTGTACATTGCACACTCACATTGGTCCCTACCCTTAAGGAGCCCACAATCCAAGGTCCCCAATCATATACTAGGGACAATTTTTGGACAGAAGCCAATTAACCTACCTGCATGTCTTTATTCACCACTGGGTCTAAAATAAGAACTCCCCACTGCAATCCACTTTTGCCTCCAATTAGAGATGAGAAATCAATCCACTAGATGAGTAAACCTCACAAACCGAACTTTGGCGTTTTCTGCTGAAATGCAATTTTTATTTTATTTTGCCAGGATATCTATATAAAAAGGATGCCGATAACCCTATCTACAAGAATTAAACAATGTATTAATCCTGATTAGGGATGGGAGAACAGTTCAGCCCGAGCATAAGTTCGGGCCGAACTTTGGTCGTTCGGATGTTCTGCGAACACCGAACAATATGTTTTGTTTGGGGAAAATTCGGAACACCGTTCAAGTCTATGGGACATTAACATGAAAAATCAAGAGTGTTCATAAAGGCTTATATACAAATTATTGTCATAAAAAGTGTTTGGGACCCGGGTCCTGCACCAGGGGACATATATCAATGAAAACATATTTAAAAATGCCTGTTTTTTGGGGAGCAGTGATTTTAATAATGCTTAAAGTGAAACAATAAAAGTGAAAACATTCCTTTAAATTTCATACCTGGGGGATGTCTATAATATGCCTGTAAAGTGGCGCATTTTCCCGTGTTTAAAAATGTCATTTTGTGCAGAGACTGTTCTAAAGGAAAAAAAGTAATTTAAAAGTACTCGCGGCTATAATGAATTGTCGGCCCCGGAAATACAGATAAAAGTCATTGAAAAAAAAAAACGGCATGGAGTCCCCCAGTCCATTACCAGGCCCCTTGGGTCTGGTATGAATATAAAAAGGGAACCCCGAGCCAAATTTTTTTTTAAATTGCGTGGGGGTCCCCCAAATTCCATACCAGACCTGAAGGGGAACCCTGCGCCAAATTTTTTTTTTTTTTAATGGCGTAGGGATCCCCCTCAAAATCCATACCAGACCCTTATATGAGCACACAACCTGGCAAGCCATAGGAAAAGGGGGGGAACGAGAGAGCCCCCCTCCTGAACCGTATCAGGCCACATGCCCTCAACAAGGGGAGGGTGCTTTGGGGTAGTCCCCCAAAGCACCTTGTCCCCATGTTGATGGGGACAAGGGCCTCATCCCCCACAACCCTTGCCCGGTGGTTGTGGTGGTCTGTGGGCTTATCGGAATCTGGAAGCCCCCTTTAACATGGGGATCCCCCAGATCCCGGCTCCCCCCTGTTTTAAATGGTAACGGGTAAATTAATATCCTGAAGGGCCTGGTATGGAATTTGGGGGGGGGCCTCACGCAAAAATGTTTTTTTCAATTTTGGTTTGAGGTTCCCCTTAATATTCATACCAGACCCAAAAGGTAATGGACTGTGGGGGATCCCATGAGTTTTTTTTTTCAATAACTTTTATCTGCATTGCCGAGACCGACAATTCATTATAGCCACTACTACTTTTAAATTACCTTTTTCCTTTAGAAATGTCATTTTGCATACTATAGAGACCCCAGGTACAAAATTTAAAAGGAATATTTCACTTTTATTGTTTCATTTTAAGCATTATTAAAATCACTGCTCCCGAAAAAACGACAGTTTTAAAACTTTTTTTTGCATTGATACATGTCCCACTGCTCCTGAAAAAAAACAGGCATTTTTAAATATGTTTTCATTGATACATGTCTCCTGGGGCAGGACCCGGGTCCCCAAACACTTTTTATGACAATAACTTGCATATAAGCCTTTAAAATAAGCACTTTCGATTATTAATGTTCATGTCCCATAGACTTTAAGGGTGTTTGTGTGTTCTGCCAAATTTTTTGCCTGTTCTGTATGTTCTGGTGCAAACCGAATCAGGGGGTGTTCGGCCCATCCCCAATCCTGGGTTACCTAGCTTCTTAAACTGCATAAATAACTGCAAGTCTACATATCAAGAAAAAAAAAAGTTTTGTCAGATTTACTTATCTTTATTTCCATCTGATTTTGGTTTAAAATAAACAGAGGCAAACTTCTAATGGTTACAGTCATGACAAAGGCCTATTCTACCACTGACACTAGTAAAGTTGACGTGATATAGCAAGTTGATTGAGAAGCATTGGGGCCTTAAAAAGCTAATTATAATGTAAAATCTTTGAAATTCCCTGAGAGTGTTATTCATGCTTTGACTAGATAACCTCTTTATATACCCCATTCCCATCCTCCCCACTGACTCAGACCTGGTTCTGAATAATGTACTATTCAGGGTAAAGGTTTAAGATGTGTTAAATCACCTAAGGTGATAACAAAGAACACATAACTGGGTACGATAAGAGGAATCTGCAGGATCACATAGCAGTGACAATTATAGTACGAAGCCTCAATATATTCACTACAGAAAGGTGACATTCCTTTCTTTATAAAGTGACTAAACATGAAGGTAGAGTGATCTCAGATGTTTACTGCTCTCAAGTTTTCGTATGTGTTATATCTGGTCAACTCGCACGTTGCGTTATGAAACATTTGAGTCTTCCTGGTTTGTGTATACCTGTGCTTGCTATTCCCACAGCAGCCCTAAAACCTCACACATGTAACCTCCTGGGGGGAAAAAAAGCCCAATAGTTTAAAGTATTAAGAATATCAATGTTCTCCTCAACACAGGAAGCTACATTCTCTGATCAGGAGAGAAACATCAACTATACTGTATTGAATTCAAGTCATTTTGTACTAAACTCAAAAACATTGCTTACAGAATGCAGTATTACTACATATTCTTCGCTTATAAAGAGGCCAAGCCATTGCTGTCTAAATCAATAAAATACACACCTTATTTAGCAGATGAAATAAGGAAAGCCTTGCAAACAGAAATATGCCAAGTGCAGTGACCAATTGAAACCAACCAAGAACCAAAAGAAAACTGATATCACAGGTTGCTATGAGCCAAGGCACATAACTGCACTCTGCACTACTTAATTTGATAAAGTTAACCACTTCAATACTGGGCACTTTCACCCCCATCCAGCCCAGGCCAATTTTCATCTTTCAGTGCTGTCACATTTTGAATGAGAATTGCACAGTGATGCTGTACGCCAACTAAAATTTTTATCTTTTTTTTTCCCACAAATTTGATCACCTCTGGGGTTTTTATTTTTTGAACTACAAATAAAAAAAAAAAGACCAAAAGAAAAAAAGTTTTTCTTGGTTTCTGTTACAAAACTTTGTAAATAAGTACGTTTTCTCCTTCAATGATGAGGCAGAACCAACTGGCACTGATAAGGTGGCGATGATGAGGCACTCATATCCAGCACTGATAAATATCACTGATAGGCAACACTGATCAGGAGGCACTGGTAGGTATCACTGCCTACCCCTATCAAATCATTCTCTGCAGCTATTACCTTTTGTACCACCACCCCCTCCCTTTAGAATGTAAGCTCTACGAGCAGGGCCCTCCTGTACCTTTTGTATTGTACTGTAATTGTGTTGTCCCCCCTATACATTGTAAAGCGCTGCGTAAACTGTTGGCGCTATATAAATCATTAATAATAATCACTGATGGACACGGATAGATGACACTGATAGGCAACACTAATCAGGAGGCACTGGCAGGCATTACTGATGGGCACAGAATGCCATTCCCCAATAGGCACCAATTGGCATCCTTGGTGGGCATTCTCGATGGGTCTGCAATGATAATCAATGCACCCATTATCAGTAGTTTTAGCTGCGCTTTTGAGCTGCTAGCGGGGTACTTTTAACCCCCACTAGCGGCCGATGAAAGGGTAAATAGCGTCCATGTAGGGACGCTGACAAAGCGCTTTGCAGGAGCTTTGGCAGCGGCGCCCATTCATTTCAATGGGCAATGGAAGAGCAGTGTACAGTGCCTTGCGAAAGTATTCGGCCCCCTTGAACTTTTCAACATTTTGCCACATTTCAGGCTTCAAACAAAGATATACATTTTTTATTTTTTGTGAAGAATCACCAACAAGTGGGACACAATTGTGAAGTGGAACAAAATCTATTGGATTTTTTAAACTTTTTTAACTAATAAAAAAATGAAAAGTGGGGTGTGCAAAATTATTCGGCCCCCCTTGCGTTAATACTTTGTAGAGCCACCTTTTGCTGCGATTACAGCTGCAAGTCGCTTGGGGTATGTCTCTATCAGTTTTGCACATCGAGAGACTTGAGACTTGCCCATTCTTCCTTGCAAAACAGCTCGAGCTCAGTGAGGTTGGATGGAGAGCGTTTGTGAACAGCCGTTTTCAGCTCTTTCCACAGATTCTCGATTGGATTCAGGTCTGGACTTTGACTTGGCCATTCTAACACCTGGATAAGTTTATTTGTGAACCATTCCTTTGTAGATTTTGCTGTATGTTTGGGATCATTGTCTTGTTGGAAGATAAATCTCCGTCCCAGTTTTCAGGTCTTTTGCAGACTCCAACAGGTTTTCATCCAGAATGGTCCTGTATTTGGCTGCATCCATATTCCGCTCAATTTTAACCATCTTGGCTGCATCTCTGATCAGTCTTCTCCTTGCCTGAGCTGAAAGTTTAGAGGGACGGCCAGGTCTTGGTAGATTTGCAGTGGTCTGATACTCCTTCCATTTCAAAATGATCGCTTGCACAGTGCTCCTTGGGATGTTTAAAGCTTGGGAAATCTTTTTGTATCCAAATCCGGCTTTAAACTTCTCCACAACAGTATTACGGACCTGCCTGGTTTGTTCCTTGGTCTTCATGATGCTCTCTGCACTTTCAACAGAACCCTGTGACTATCACAGAGCAGATGCATTTATACATAGACTTGATTACACACAGGTGGATTCTATTTATCACCATCAGTCATTTAGGACAACATTGGATCATGCAGAGATCCTCGCTGAACTTCTGGAGTGAGTTTGCTGCACTGAAAGTAAAGGGGCCGAATAATTTTGCACGCACCACTTTTCAGTTTTTTATTTGCTAAAAAAGTTTAAAATATCCAATAGATTTCGTTCCACTTCACAATTGTGTCCCACTTGTTGGTGATTCTTTACAAAAAATTAAAATTTTATATCTTTATGTTTGAAGCCTGAAATGTGGCAAAAGGTTGAAAAGTTCAAGGGGGCCAAATACTTTCGCAAGGCACTGTATACCTCCACTGCCCCCAAAGATGCATGCTTGCAGGATTTTTTAATGTCCTGACAGCGCAGTGCCTCAGTGTGAAAGCACTTAGGCTTTCACACTGGAGCTGCAGGGGAGGAATTTTCAGACGCAATTTTTAGCCCTTTAGCGCCTAAAAAAAGGCCTCAGTGTGAAAAGGGTATAAAGTAGAACTATAGGAAAAATGTATAAATCATAAAGTTATAATCCCTGTCAGTTTTTTTTTTTTTTCACTATTTGTGTCCCATTGCAGAGATTTTCCTTCCTGTCCCATAGCCAAACAGAAAGTGAGAGGAAATCCCTGTAAATTAAGAGAATTTCTTGGGGGCTCCCAGGTCACTGGAACTAGTGTACCCAGTGGAAGTTTTCCCCTCTATTTCTTTTCTGGGGAATGACCTAAAATTTGGGATTTTAGTTTACATTCACTTTCAACGATAATGGTAAATAGGACAGATAGAGAGGGTGAAGCTCTGTAATGGGGGCACAGATGGCAATAAAACCTGACAGGTATTCTAATCCCTCTCTACTCTATCCAAAACGAAAAAAACACTTTAAAGAACTAAAACAGCAGTCCCCAAACTGCAGACCATGCGATTTTAACTTCTTTATACTTCATTTTGTATCAATTAACTGCTTGCCGACCAGCCGCCGCAGTTATACTGCGGCAACATGGCTCAGCTGCGCGAACCGCCATCATGTTACATCGGCTCCCTTTTTGTCCACTAGGGGCACGTGCTGGCCCACGAAGCCGGTGTGAGTGCACGGCGGTCACGATCACCGCCAGGCTCCCACGATCGATTGGGGCACACGGAGAACAGGGATCTGTGTGTGTAAACACACAGTTTCTGGTTCTCTGAGGGGAGAAGTGACAGATCGTCTGTTTATACAACCCCTTGATCGCTGCCCCTGTTAACCCCTTCCCTACCGGTGAAATTTTTACAGTATTCAATCCATTTTTATAGCACTGATCGCCGTATCAATGCCAGTGGTCCCAAAAATGTGTCAAAATTGTCCGACGTGTCCACCATAATGTTGCAGTCCCGATAAAAAAATGCAGATCTCTGCCATTACTAGTAAAAACAACTTAATAAAAATGCCATAAAACTATCCCCTATTTTGTAGACCCTATAACTTTTGCGCAAACCAATCAATTTACGCTTATTGCAATTTTTTTTACCAGAAATATGTAGAAAAATACTTATCAGCGTGAATGGAGGAAAAAAATATATTTTTCATATATTATTGGGGGATATTTATTATAGCAAAAAGTTAAAAATAATGAGTTTTTTTCTAAATTGTCGCTTTTTTTTGTTTGTAGTGCAAAAAATAAAAACCGAAGAGGTGATCAAATACCAAAGAAAGCTCTATTTATGGGAAAAAAAGTACGTCAATTTTGCACAGATTGCCTGAAGAGAGAGGGGATGAGGCCAGCTGTATGTTCCGGGGATCCAAACTCATGTCCCCCAGCACCCGTGGATCAGGAGGAGAAGCACCCAGGGGTGAAGTCAACAGCTCCGAGGAACGCTGGTCCAAGACAAGGTGTGTTATACGGAGGTGCACTGGACCACAAGCCAGGGGAGAGGAGGCAGAGGTGTTTGCAGTCATCCTGACAAAGCGTTTCAGAGCGTAGCCGTTTAACTAACTTGCCAAAGGGCCACGCCCCAAAACGCGAAGCAGGGACGACAGCAACCCCCTTCGCATACTCTCCCCTGGCTTGCGGTCCAGTGCAATGCCATGTACCACACCTCGCCTTGATCCAGCGTTTCCCCAAGAGGTTGATGTCACGCTCGGGTGCTTCTCCTGCTGATCCGTAGTAGTTTTAATATCTAGCAACATATTGTGGTTCATTCATCCACCAAAAACATGGCCGCCACTATCAGTACAACATAGGACTATATGTGTTTATGGACCAACTAAAAATGGCCGCGTCCATGTCGGAGACAAACTTATGGCAAAATGGCCGACAATACACTTCCTGTTTTGATATATAAATAGACTTGGTTTAGAACCAATTCGGTTCCCTGATGAAGTCACGTGTCGTGAAGTAATTCATAGGAAGTGACCAGAGACCAAGAGAACCAGAAGTGACGTCTGAACAGGCGACCGTAACACCGTTTAATTTACAGCTCTGCCGCTTTTTTAACTTGTCTGTTGTAAGTGCCCATTTGGCTATTTAATAAATTAGTGTGTTTAAACGTTATTGCTCTATGGGAGATTCCTTTTTATCCCTTATATATACCCGCTTTGCGTGAACGTTGGCGCTGACAAGTCGGAAGCCACTATTTGAAATATAGTGTTAGGAGATACACCATTCACCATCATTGGATTCCGGGATGTCCCCCAGCCATATTGATCTCTAAAAGCAACATACCATCTAGATGGAGGTAAGAGTCCAGAGAGCATTTAGTAGTGTGCATAAAGATTACACATTGGAGATTGTTTACTGAAGAGCTTGCATGAAGCACGTTCTGCACTTTTTTTCCAGGCTTCACCTGTCTATTTAAGATTAAATGGACTATTTCACTATTCTATTAATAGTTTTTGCTATATGATTTTTGGGCTATTTCGTTTTTATTGATTGATATTATCATCAGTTTGTTCATTATTTGTCACTATCAGCAATGGATATGTGCACTGTTTAGGATTATACTTGCTTATTTTGCACATAATACTCTGCACTGACACTTTGCACATTTAGCACAGTAATATTTGCACATAGGATCTCATTCCTTGATGATTGCAGTTTATTAATAAGTTGCATCTATCACTTCTCTAACTTATACAGTGCTGTTTTATCGGATCAAATTTTCCATCTGCCTGAGGAGAGCTCTGCACTAACTGACCTATATCATCTTAGATCATTGTCTTAATAAACTTTCTTGTGTTTTTAACATCACTGGCATCATCATAGACAGTTTCCAGCATAGCGGTCATTTGTTTTTTCCCACAGAAGTTTCCATTTAGCGCTTTTTGTTATGGCTTTTTTCTGATAGTTTGATCCTATGCTAGCAGCATGCTGGAGAGCCAGACTTCTACCCAACTGGGAGCAGAGTTTCGGGGTATCCAGCGGTCGCACAAGCCCCCCCCCCCCCCCCCCTTCACACTGCTCCAATTAGCAGTCTTCAAACTCCCTGCTGAGTGGAGCAGGGGCCTGACTGACCAGCAAGCTACTAGCAAAGGGTAATTTAACCTTTAGCTGCAGCAAATAGAATAAAAAGATTCCCTTATATATTACTGTTACTATGTAAATGCATCACACTAATAAAGTTGGAAGGTTCAATTAGACTTTAATTTATTTCAGTGGAAACTTTAGCTCATTAACCTTCTGGCAAGTTGAGCAGTTTGGTCTTGCTCCTTTCCTAACAGCAGATGCCTCATTAATGACATGCCTGTTTAGTAACACTGTATATATATATGGCTGCCAGTGTTTGCCTAAGAAACACCACAAGGTCTCATAAATGGCATTCATGTGTAATAGTATGTGTGACATCACCACTCAACTGCACTATGCACATCATTCATGACACTCATATTTAGTTATGCAGTATTTTAGTATCAATGTTTGTTCACTGTACAGCAGAGGCCCCATACATGATATGACTGTATTGTGATGCATGTGTGGTCAGTGCTTGTCCTATGGTCAAGAAGAAGCATCATGCATGTCAAATATGTGTAGAGTTGCAGTATGTGTGGTGTCAGTGTTTGTCCAGTAATCAGCAGAGGCCTTCATGTTTAGTGATCCAGGGTGCAAGCTTTGCCAGTACTGACTGAGGATCTCAGCAGAAAACGGTTGTACACATTTCATACAGGGCATCCAAGCAGAGATTCAATATTTACATTAGCAATATACTTCTGCTTCATAGTGTAGATCTGACCTATGTAAATTTAAACCAATGCGTTCTTTATGGTGTTCATATATATTGATTTTTTCAAGGATTTTCTGTTTGGTCTATATGTGCATATTCAGTCTATACATTTGTCCTCAGTGTTATTAATTCACAGAAACTGCCATGGATTCAATTTGTAAGTGTGGAATTATTTACGAGCATCCAGGATGTGTTTAAGGCTCCCTGCACACTAGTGTGACTTGTCATGCGACTTTGGAATCAAAGTCGCATGACAAGTCGCAGCCCTTTGAGTTCAATGACACCAGTTCCGATCTATGCGACTTAAAGTCACAGTGACTTTAAAAAGGTTCCTGCACTACTATGTGATTGATGCAATTTGAGTGCCAGAAAGCAAAAAATTGCATCAAAGTCGGACTGGGAATCTTGCGAATTTGGAGTCGCACTAGTGTGAACTGAGCCCTAATGTTTCCTGCTGATTTGTTTGGACTGCTCTACGGATTGCAAAAGAAAAATATATTTTGTAACATGAAAATGTTTTAAACGTCCATGCTTCTGCAATGATGGTGAAAACAAACGTGGTCAGGTAAAAAGGAATAAGAGAACTTACCGAAATACAAACTTTCACCACGAGAACAAATTCTTGATTTTTATACATTTATGTATGGAATTTGTCATGTTAGTGTCTACAAGTCAGTGCAACTGATAGCTACAACCTCACTATCAAAAGACACGCAGACAATGTAATTCACGTAGTTTAAAGTGTTTGTTACCCTAAGAAAAAAAAAATTGGATCCTGTTCCCTTAAAGCGTGTTATACAGCATAGTGCTTGTGCTTTGTAATTTGGCCCTTTCTATCACCTGAAATACCCGACTGACATTCCTGGTTCTGCCCTCCCCCTGTAAACTGACACAGTTTATCATGGCTGCTAAGCCCTGACACCGTAGTCAGTTTATGTGCCTCAGTAATCCCCCCATCTGCTCTAAAAATAACTGTTTTTGTTCAATAGTTCCCTCTGTTAGATAACATTAAGCTCCCCAGTGTATGTGATTTATAAAAATATGCTGCCCACTCTGCACTCACGTGACTGCCTGCTGGTCTCCTCCTCCCAACTGACGTCAGCAGGGGGATACTCAGCCCCTACAGCTATCAGATCGGAGAGACAACCAGCAGAGAGTCATGTAAGCGCCACTCAGAAATAAGGTATTAGGCAGCATATTTTTAAAAATCACATGCACTGGGGAGCTTAATATTATCCAATATTATCTAACAGAGGGAACTATAGAATGAAAAACGTGGCTTAACATTCACTTTAACCTAGAAATTGTTTGCCATGTACTGTACATGTATACACATATGAATTTAATCTCATATTTACAGTATTTCTCACTGATGAATAGGTAAAACTAAAATAAACTTTTACTAAATATTCCCCCTTCCCTTAGGAACTCTGTCCTACAATGGACACTGTCGGGAGAGGATAATGGGGGCTGCCACTGATGAATGCTCCTTTGAGAATTCTAGTTTCCTGGCTATAATGTTAATGCTTTGGCTTCAATGCTCTCTGAGTAGCTCGCCTGGGACATATATAGACATAAGAAAGTCTGACATTCATTTAAAGCATGCTGGTTTTGAGTCTCCAATTCAAAAGGACACAGCCAAGCAACTAGCAGTTTTTAGAAGAAAAACAGAAATGGCAGCCTTCCAACTTTCTTAATGAGATGGCCACTTCATTTTACTAGCCATGGGTTTATAATTTTACACTGTTTTCCCACACTGGCAATACGCATGGACAGAGACATTGTTTTGTACAGGACCTGTTCTTACAGTGCATTTGAAAAAGTGATACATGCTGCATTTTGGTGTGCTGTTGTAGGAGGTCTCATTCAAGGAAGCATGGATGACATACGTTAAATGTGCTGTGATGAGAACAAGCTTAAATTATCACATCTGGAACTTTCAGGAACAAAATAAATATTTAATTACCCACAGGAACGGATCAAGTTTTACCTTTCATTATTTCAGTGCAATAAGGAAAATAAAGAGAAGAAGAAAAGGAGGAACCAGACCAGTTACTGTAAGGCTATATTTACACTAACTTACTAATGTATAGACTAACATATAAAAACGTACAAATAAAGGGTCCAGTCAAACATTTGTAATTAGGGGGTCGCTATATTACTCACCATATTGAGCCTGCTGCCATGCAAGAGCAGAACAAAGTAGCGCTAAACTTTTCCCGCTTCCAGTGGGACTTTCCAGCAAACAGTGTTGTCTGCAGTTCAATCCTCTCATAATCTAAGTAAACAAAAGAAAATGCTGTATTAAGGAACTAAACTACATATTTAACCATAGTACTAGAAATACTTGCATTGGAAATATAGGGCAATTCTTGTTTTAGCACACAACCAATTTTAAAGCAGATTTGTAATCTATATGAAGTGGTGCTGCCATCTTGTGGCCTTAATTCATATTACTAAAAACAAATTGAAGTACAAGCAGTTCATTACATCATAGGTTTACACTGCACCAAGTGTCAGTTCGTTTAACCACTTGAGCCCCGGAAGAATTTACCCCCTTCCCGACCAGGTCATTTTTTGCGATACAGCACTGCGTCGCTTTAACTGACAATTGCACAGTCATGCAATGTTGTACCCAAACAAAATTTACATGTTCTTTTCCCCACAAATAGAGATTTCTTTTGGTGGTGTTGATCGCCTCTGCGATTTTTAGTTTTTGTGCTATAAACATAGAGCAACAATTTTCTTTTTAAAAACGCTTTTTTTTTTTTTTTTTTGCTATAATAAAATACCCCCAAAAATATATATAAAAAAAATATTTTTTTCCTCAGATTAGGCCGATGTGTATTCTTCTACATATTTTTGTTAAAAAAAAATAAAAAAAATCACAATTAGCATATATTGATTGGTTTGCCAAAATGTATAGTGTCTACAAAATAGGGGATAGTTTTATGGCATTTTTATTCAGAATTTTTTTTTATTACTAATGGTGGCGATCTGCGATATTTATCGGGACTGCAACATTATGGCAGACACATCGGACATTTTTGACACTATTTTGGGACCATTGTCATTCATACAGCGATTGATGCTATAAAAATGGATTGATTACTATGTAAATGACACTGGCAGTGAAGGGGTTAACCACTAGGGGCAGTGAAGGGGTTAAGTGTGTCCTAGGGAATGATTCTAACTGTGAGGGGGGATGGGCTACAACACATAGGACAGTGATGATTGATCTCGATGATAGAGAGCTGTGATCACTGTCCTGTCACTAGGCAGAACCGGGAAATGCTTTGTTTACAAAAGCATCTCCCCGTTCTTCCTCTCCGTGAAGCGATTGCGGGCACCCGGCGGACATCAAATCACGGAGACCGCGGCGGGTGCGCGCCTGCGACAGCCCGTGACACCGCTTCTTAAAGGGGACGTACTTGTACGCCCTTTTGCCTACGTACATCGGCGTGCACTGGTTGGCAAGAGGTTAAACTGGCAATTGTGCAGTCATGCAACACTGTACGCAAATTAAATTTATATAATTTTTATCATTACAAAAATAAATCTTTCTTTAGGTGGTATTTTTTTTTTCACCACTGGGTTTTCTATTTTTTGCTATAAAAATGAAAAAAGGCCAAAAAATTTTAAAAAACATCTACTGTATATTTTCTACTTTCGGTTATAAAACATATCCAATAAAATATAATTTCTTCATAAATTATGGCTAAAATATATTCTGCTACATGTCTTTGGTAATTGGTTTGTGTGAAAACTACAGCATCTACAAACTATGATAGATATATATACATATTTAAGAACTGATCAATCGCGATGTACTGACGGCCTCTCTTTTTTTTTTTTTTTTTAAACCCATAAAGTGGTTGTTAACCCACTTTGCCAACTGTGTGTTTTAGAGATGCAGTGGGCGGGGCAGAGATTCCCCCGCTGACGTCAGCCAGGACACGAGGAGAGAGAGAGCCAGCAGGTCACGTGATCGCATGGGAGCTGCTCTGAAATTCAGTAAAAGGAGGCTTTTTTTCTTTTTTATAAAATGCACAGACGGGAGCAGTTGTTATTAGGAAAGAAGGATTGTATAAGATTTTAAGTATTATGAGAGCAACAAAAGTTGCAGGGGCGGGCAATGTCACAGGAGCTGACAGGCCGGGAGGGAGGGGGGAGAGAGGACAGGAGGGCCGCGAATGATGGAGGCACGTAAACTGACCACGGTGTCAGGGCTCAGAAGCAATGATGAACCTTGGTCAGTTTACAAATGGGAGGGCAGAACCAGGCAGGATCAGCCAGGTATTACAGGTGTTACAGGGGGCCAAATGACACAGCATAAGCACTGTGCTGTATAACATGCTTAAAAAGGAGCAGGATCCACTATTTATTCTTTGGGTTCAAAAACGCTTTAACCGGTTTCGAACCAGCCGCCACAGTTTTACAAAAATCACGTTATATTACGTAATGCTCGCACGCCATTCCCGGCAATCATATTCGATCAGGAATCGATCAATCCCCAGGTCAATTATATCTGGCCTGGACCTGATGATCGGTCCTGACGAATGGAATCCTTTCCCTGTCATGTAACTGTAAACACTGACAGGGGAAGTGATGTCATCTCTCCAAATGACGGTCTTTTCGTTCCAGACCGAGAGGAGAGAAGACATCCAAGTAAGTGCACTAACACTACACTGACACCAGGTCATGTAGGCACACAATTCACCCCCCATTAACCCCTTCACCACCTGTCACTGTGTCACCCAGTACAGCAATCAGATTTTTTTTGATTGCTGTAATAGTGTCATTAGTGACAAAAATCAGTGTTAGGGTAATTAATCTTAGGCCCAGATAGGTCTAGGGAAACCCCCTAACCCCCCCCCCCCCATAAAGGTTTAACCCCTTGATTACCTTATCACCTGTGATCACAGTATAAGTGTCACGGGTGACGCAGTTTAGCTTATTTTTTATAGCGTCAGGTTGCCATATTTTACCCAATAAAGGTTTAACCCCCTGATCAGCTAGGGGGTGTCCAAAGTTAGGTTTTAGCATCAGATAGGGTCTGCGTCGCCCCAGGCAGCATCAGATCAGTGCCAGTACCGCTAACATCCATGCATGCGCCATACGCCCCCCTTAGTAGTATAGTGTCTGAACGGATCAATATCTGATCAGATCTATACTAGAATCCCCAGCAGTTTAGTGTTCCCAAAATGCAGTGTTAGCGGGGTCAGCCCAGATACCTGCTAGCAACTGCGTTTAGCCCCTCCGCCCATCCCAGCCCACCCAAGTGCAGTATCAATCGATCACTGTCACTTACAAGACACAACACACACAGTTGCAGAGTTTGCAGAGTCAGGCCTGATCTCTGCAAACACTAACAGTTTTTTTGGTAGAATGGAGCTTTTTTTGCCTGCGAGTCTCACTAGTGTACCACTAAATTTAGAGACCAAATGTCAAATCAAAAGGTACACTAGTGAAGAGGTTTCTGAGCATGCAGTGAAGAGAAAGTCACTCATCTGTCAGATTCAGGCTCAGAATACGATCCTGTAGATGACAGCGGCACCCTAACAGATAGCTCTGACAATGGAGTTGTGGTCCCTGCCAAGGTCAGGCGTACCAGACCCCGATCTTCTGCGGTCATTGAGGTGCAAGAACCGCCGGTCCCTCATATGGAGCAGAGCAGTACTAGCGCCACTATTCCTTCTGGTGAACTGGCAAGCACCAGTGGCCTAGTACATCCAGCACTGCAGTAACACGTGGTGACGTGGCGAGTCCCATAAGTGCAGCCACCAAGAAGACAACAAACACAATGCCCATAGTGCCCCTCCTGCTGCATTCGCCAATCCTAATTGGGATAATTGAGAACCCACCACTTCTGCAGCACCTGTACTTCACTGGTCAACCCGGAATTCAGGTGGAAATAGTTGATTTTACGTCACTAGATTTTTATTCGCTGTTTTTCACCGAAGATCTCTATAGATTTATTGTGGACCAAAGCAATTTGTATGCTGGTCAATACATCGCCGCTCATCTCCTTTTGCCCCTTGCCAGAGATTGGAAACCAATTTTGGTTTCCGAATTTAAGACCTTTCTGGGCCTATCCCTCGTCATGGGCATAACCAAAAAGAATGAGTTGCAGGCATATTGGTGCACTGACCCAATTCACCATATGTCCGTGTTCTCTGACTCCATGACCAGGACACGATACGAGCAGATCTTGCGGTTCATGCACATTAGTGACAACTAACTGTCATCCTCGGGGTGACCCTGGATACGATCGGCTCTACAAAATTCGTCCCCTCATAAACCACTTCAACAAACGTTTTGCAGCCTTGTCTACTCCCCATCAAGTTGTCGGCATTGATGAGTCCCTGATTAGGTTTTCTGCCTGCTTGTCTATCAAACAGTATCTTCCCCGCAAGCATGCCAGATATGGGGTCAAGATGTATAAGCTCTGTGACAGGGAAACAGGCTATACATATCGTTTTATGGTTTACGAGGGAAGAGATAGTCACGTAGAGCCGTAGAACTGCCCTGACTACAGAGGAAGCGCTGGTAAGATACTGTGGTACTTGGTGTCACCCTTATTCGGAAAGGGGTACCACTTATACGTGGACAATTATTACATGAGCATGCCACTTTTTAGTCACCTTTTTGATTGTGGAATTGGTGCATGTGGCACCATATGATCTAATCGCCGGGGCTTCCCCCAACAGCTTGTAGAATCCCATCTTAGTCAGGGGGGAGAGAGCCTGCTTGAGGTGTAATAATTTGTTAGCAGTGAAGTGAAGGGATTCACTGAGTGTTTTTGTTCTGTCCTGCCTTCATGCAGACACGGCAGTCCAAATTCCTATGGTGCCTGGTGTTGTAGAGAAACCCCTCTGTGTCCATGAATACAACCTTAACATGGGAGGGGCGGACCTCAACGACCAGTTGTTGGCATTGTACCTAATTTCCCATAAGGCCAGAAGCTGGTACAAAAAAGTGTCTGTATACTGATTTCAATTGGCTTTGCTGAACACTCATGTGTTATACAGAGCTTCAGGATGGACTGGATAATTCCTTTAAGAGATCATCAAAGCCCTTCCATTTCCAGATGGTGCTCTTGCCCAACTTCCCAATCCAAATGCAGTGAGCCGGCTGCATGAGAGGCATCTTCCTTTTGTCCTCCCTGGTATCCCTACCCAAAAGAAACCCCCAAAAAAGATGTGTCTGCAGCAAACGTGGATTTAGGCACGACACCCGCTTTTATTGTCCCTCTTGTCCTGCCCACCTGGTCTCTGCATTAGTGAATGTTTCAAAACACTACCACACACTAGTGGAAGTTTTAGCATAGGGTACAGCACCACACAGTCCTAGGCACATGTACATAGGGTCTCAAAAGAGGTGATGACCATCACATTTTGAGAGACCCTAATCTACAACGTTCAGTTTACAGTTTTTTTTTTTTTTTTTACAGTGTTTTTAAAAGAAAAAAAAAAAGAAAAGAAAAAAAAAATAACACACACACACACACAAAAATATAAAATCCAAAAATAGTTGTGGTTGTATTTTTCTCCTCTCTCTCTATTGTTCTCTTTCTCGTGTACGCTCTCTACTGCCTACACTGTTCGCCCGCTATTATTCTATATCTATCGTTCTCTCTTAGTTTTATTTTTACCATGTTTTATTGTATTTGCTTTGCAGTTATGGTATGTTACACTGTAATGTTTGTTTTATTGTTAACCATTATTTGCTTAGCAGGTACGCCAGCTGCAGCGCAGATTTATTTATCTTGACAGCAATAGCGTTTGCTCCCACAATACATAAAGCCGTGACTCCAACGCTGTCGGAGGCGATTTCACCACCACAGTTAAAAAAACAGCATATATGCCGAAGCATGAGGGCAGCAGGGGTGGAGGAGCGATTTGCTCCTAAATTTTTGGGGTGGATGCCCCAAAGTTTCTGCATATATAAATGGTGCATGTATGACCATCATTAGAAATGGGTGGAAGAAGGGAGGTATTCTAATGGTGGGCATACCCACCGATCAATTTTTTTTGGTTCAGCCCACAGGCTGATTACAATATATCCCCAACAAGAACCAGCGACATACTGGTATGTTGCTGGACTTTGAGTGGTTATACCAGAATGATGCCTGCAGGTTTAGGTGTCATCTTGGTATCTTTCTTTTCAGCCAGCAGTCGGATTTCATGTAAAAGCAATCCAAGCGGCTAATTAGCTTTTAGACTGCCTTTACAAGCAGTGGGTGGTTCTGCCAGCAGACCATAGAGCTGATCAGAGACCATAACGGCTCCAATCATCTCTATCGCCTAAGAAACCAGAAGCTACGTGCATTTCATGACTTAGATTTCACCGGATGTAAACAGCGTCATTCGGAAATTGGGAAAGCATTTTATCACACAGATGTTGGTGTGGTCAAATTCTCTGAGGGCAGATTAGAGATCTAGGGTCTAATTGACCCCATTTTTTTCAAAAAAAGAGTACCTGTCACTACCTATTGCTATTATAGGGGATATTTACATTCCCCTGAGATAACAATAAAAATAATAAAAGGAACAGTTTAAAAAAAAAAAAAAAAAAAAAAAAAAAGCAAAATAAATAATATAAAAAAAAACACCCCTGTCCCCCACTGCTCTCACGCCAAGGAGAACGCAAGTGCCGGTCTCACGTCATATGTAAACAGCAATTGCGCCATGCAAGTGAGGTACCACCGCGAAGGTCATACTGAGGGCAGTCATTTTAGCAGACCTTCTGTGTAAATCTAAAGTGGTAACCTGTAAAGGCTTTTAAAAATGTATGTAGTTTGTCGCCGCTGCACGTTTGTGCGCAATTTTAAAGCATGTGTTCAATATCCATGTACTTGGCCTAAGATCTTTTTTATTTAATCAAAACATTTGTGCAATATAGTGTGTTTTAATGCATTAAAATAAAAAGAAAAAAGTGTGTTTTTTCCAAAAAAAATGCGTTTGAAAAATCGTGGCGCAAATAAAAAAAAAAAAAATGAAACACATACCATTTTAATCTGTAGGGCCTTTAATTTAAAAAATATATATAATGTTTGGAGGTGCAATTTTGTTGCAAAAAAAATATATATTTTTTAATGTAAAAAGTGTCAGAAAGGGCTTTGTCTTCAAGTGGTTAGAAGAGTGGATGATGTGTGACAAACTTCTATATGTTGTGTATAAAAATGCCAGGACAGTTCGAACCCCCCCCCCCCAAATGGCCCTATTTTGGAAAGTAGACGCCCCAAGCTATTTGCTAAGAGGCATGTCGAGTCCATGGAATATTTTATATTTTGACACAAGTTGCGGGGAAAAGGACAACATTTTTTTTTTTTTGCACAAAGTTGTGCAAATGATATATTGTTTAAACATGCCATGGGAATATGTGAAATTACACCCCAAAATACATTCTGTTGCTTCTCCTGAGTACAGGGATACCACGTGTGAGACTTATTGGGAGCCTAGCTACGTACAGAACCCCGAAAACCAGTCACTGCCTTCAGGCTTTCCAAGGGTATACATTTTTGATTTCACTCCTCACTGCCTATCACAATGCTGGAGGCCATGGAATTCCCAGATGGCACAACCCCCCCCCCCCCACCCCCAAATGACCCCATTTTGGAAAGTAGACACCCCAAGCTATTTGCTGAGAGGTATGGTGAATATTTTGCAGATCTCACTTTCTGTCACAAAGTTTTGAAAATTGAAAAAAAAAATAAAAAATTATTTTCTTTCTTCATTTTCAAAAACAAATGAGAGCTGCAAAACACACTCCCCATGCCTCTCAGCAAATAGCCTGGGGTGTCTACTTTCCTAAATGTGGTTATTTGGGGGAGTTTGTGCCATCTTGGCATTGTATGGCCTTCAAAACTGTGATAGGTAGTAAGGAGTGAAATCAAAAATGTACGCCCTTAGAAATCCTGACGGCGGTGCTTGGTTTTCGGGGTCCAGTACGCGGCTAGGCTCCCAAAAAGTCCCACACATGTGGTATTTCCGTACTCGAGAGAAGCAGCAAAATGTATTTTGGGGTGCAATTCCACATATAACCATGGCATGTGTGAGCAATATATCATTTAGTGACAACTTTTTTTTTGTCATTATTCCATGACTTGGGGGAAAAAAATATTCAATGAGCTCAACATGCCTCTTAGCAATTTCCTTGGGGTGTCTATTTTCCATTGGGTGGGGGGGGTGGGGGGGGGGGGGAGTTGTACTGGCCTGCCATTTTAGCACCTCAAGAAATGAGATAGGGAGTCATAAAATAAAAGCTGTGTAAATTCCAAAAATGTACCCTAGTTCGTAGACGCTATAACTTTTGCGCAAACCAATAAATATAAGCTTATTGACATTTTTTTTTACCACAGACATGTGGCTGAATACATTTTGGCCTAAATGTATGACCAACATTGAGTTTATTGGACTTTTCTTATAACAAAAGGTAGAAAATATAATTTTTTGCACATTTTCGGTCTTTTTCCATTTAAATCGCAAAAAATAAAAATTGCATCAAAAGAAAGCTCTGGAAAAAAAGGACGCAAATATTGTTTGGGTACAACATTGCATGACCATGCAATTACCAGTTAAAGCAGTGCAATGCCTCCGGTGATTGAGCTGCCAAATCCTCCGAGGCTGAAGTGGTTAAAATGCCAGGACAGTACAAATGCCCCCTTTTTGAAAATTAGACAGTCTGATGCAGGGCTCGACAAAACCCGGGCGCCCGGTCGCATTTGCGACTAGAATTCCAGACCTGGCGCCTGGGGCAGCACAGCTGGGGGTATGCTGTCTCCGTGGCCCCCCCCGGCGCGATCGCGTCGGGCCGCGCCGCCGCCGGCCGGTAATTTAGCCCCCGGCTTTGAGGCCTTCTACGATCCTATGGTTCCTTCTGTAATCTGGCGCCCTCTTGTGGTGGCCGTTGGAATTACAACCAGCAATGCTAATGGATGTAATGCTAATTTTCCCTGTCTGCCAGCCTATCTTTCTTCCCTTTACTCAGAACCCCTAAAAATTATATATATATTTTATTCTAACACCCTAGAGAATAAAATGGTGGTCGTTGCAATACTGTTTGTCACACCGTATTTGCACAGCGGACTTACAAGCGCACTTTTTTGGGGAAAATGTATTTAATAAAAAAAAAAAAAATAAGACAGTAAAGTTAGCCCAATTTTTTTTAATATTGTGAAAGATAATGTTGCGTCGAGTAAATCGATACCAAACATGTCATGCTTCAAAATTGCGCCCGCTCATCGAATGGCGACAAACTTTTACCCTTTAAAATCTCCATAGGCGACATTTAAAAAATTCTACAGGTTGCACTTTTTAAGTTACAGAGGAGGTCTGGGGCTAGAATTATTGCTCTCACTCTACCGATCGCAGCGATACCTCACATGTGTGGTTTGAACACCGCTTTCATATATGCGTTCGCTTCTGCACGCAAGCTTGGCGGGACAGGGCGCGTTTAAAATATTTTTTTTTTATTTTAACTTTTATTTTTATTTTTTTCACTGTTCTTTAAAAAAAAAAAAAAAAAATGTGTGTCACTTTTGTTCCTATTACAAGGAATGTAAAAATCCCTTGTAATAGAAAAAAGCATGACAGGTCCTCTTGTATATGAGATCTGGGGTCAGAGAGACCTCACATCTCATATTTACACTAAAATGCAATTTAAAAAAAAAAATTGTCATTTGAAAAAAAAAAAAAAAATGTCCCTCTAAGAGCTATGGGGGGCAATGACTTGGAGACAGGTGGGGGGCTTGGGGCTATCTTCCCCTCACTTGTCTCCATGTCAGGCCAGGGACAGGTCCGGATCGCCATCACGGACCCGGCTCCTAACTTTTTTAGCTGGCTCCTAGATTCCAAGCAAATTTGTCAACCCCTGGTCTGATGTATTTAGTAAGAAGCATAGCGAGTTTTTGAAGTTGTAATTTTATGTCACAATTTTTTTATAAAATGAAGAAAATAAATAAAAACATTTTTTTTACAATTTTTTTTTTTTTTTTTTTTACATACTGTCAGTGCAGTACAGCATCATAATATAACTGGTGTGGTGGTAATCAGGTATACTGACTGGTGACAGTATGTAAAAAAAAAATAATAATAATTAAATAATCTTTTTTCTTTTTTTAATTTAATCTTTATTAAGTTTTTTCTTTTTTTTCCCCATACAAATCATTCCAACATTATTAAATCATAACAGCGTTATATTACCTTAACAATATCATATACATTACAAAACACATGTTTGTTTAATCCTCAAATCTTAAAGTGGTTGTAAACCCTTACAAACCACTTTGACCTACAGGTAAGCATAGATTAAGGCTTACCTGTAGGTCCAAGAAATATCTCCTAAACCTATACGGTTTAGGAGATATTTGCCCGAAGACAGGCACCGCTGTCTACGGCGCATGCGCCGTAGACAGCGGCGCGCAGGCGCACTGAGCGCGGCATTTCCAACAACGGAGCTGGCGCGCGTGTCGGCTCCCGTGCGCATGCGCGGGAGTGACGTCATCGTGGCTCCGCCGAATGACAGCGGCGGAGCTGCGAGACCCCACCGAAAAGATGGATGCGCTGGACTACAGGGGACAGCGGTGACATCGCTGGCTCCTGTGTCAGGTAAGTGACACATAATGGGCTACTATGCGATGCATAGTAGTCCATTATGCTTTGCCTTTGCAGGGAATGAAAGAGGAAGTAAACCCATCAGGCTTTACTTCCTCTTTAACATATATTAAGAACAAAGAGAGAGCGTCTTAAGGAAGACTACAATACTACAAACAGAGAGTCGGACCAAAAAGCCAGTCCATATCAAAGAGAAGCTCCAGGAAGAGTGCAAGAATGATGGCCCACCCCCACTTTCTCCTTTTATCTACATTTATAGATTTGGTACTTCTAACTTATTCCTGATATCCCTCTCCCCTTCCCCCCCCCCCTTTCAGCACCACCTATATTTTAAATTTCCTAATAAATTACTATATTTTCCTTTCAGCCAGGGTTTCCACATTCTATCAAACTCCCTGAGGTTGCGTCTCCTTACATAAGCTGCTCTCTCTTTAGGGAGGGTTTCATTCACTGCATCAATCCAATTTCTAACTGTAGGAGGCACCTTTGATTGGCATCTTGTTGCGATCAGTTTCCTAGCTTGAAATATGCTCCTCCAAATAGCTACCGTTGGGCTCCTATTTTCACCCTGCTCCTGCCTATAACCCAGTAAACATACCACCGCTTATTTTCAACCTAGTTTCTTGCAGGATTTTAATCACTCCTTCCCAATAACAAAATAGTTTGGGGCACTTCCACAGCATATGTAGGAGATCGCCGGATCCTGGGCATCTTGGGCAACAATCATCCGCTCTTTTTCCAAACTTGAATAAACGTTTGGGGTATAATATGCTCTATTTAACAGCATTAAATGCAATATTTTCTGCGACGGGGCGACCGATACCATCAAGGATGCCTCTAAAATTCTCCTCCATTGTTCTGGTGATATTGCTCCTATATCCTGTTCCCATTTAAATTTTACTGAATCTAATTCCCCCTCCCCATTAACCTCTTTACTTATTTGCCAGTATATTTCTGAAATCAGGCCCTTGAAAGTGCCTATCTGGGTTATACGCTGTAAGGTTGGTTTCTAATTTGAACTTTCAGAGCATGGCTCACCTGGAGATAAGTGTAGTATGTATTCTGAGATATATTAAATTCTTTTTTCAACACATAACATTTTTTAAGAGTATTTCCCACATAAAGTTGCCTCAATCTTTTTATACCCCGTTTTTCCCCATTCCTTATTTTTTTTCCTATCGGGAGGATTTCCTGCAAATTACTGTTATTCCAAATGGGGGTACATGTATTAAAGTCATTATATTTAATCAACTTTTTAACGGTTTTCCATATTCTAGATATCATTATAATTGTTGGATACTTATAGCAGAAGGAGTCAGCCTCCAATACCTCTATTGTATCGTGCAATGCCCCTGTTAACAAAATTTTTCCATTAGGAGTTCCACCATTAAAATCGCCACATCCCATTAGGTGTTGCAATTGTGAGGCTATATAATAATACTTGGGATTAGGCAGTGAAACCCCCCCTTCCCCCATTGGGAGCTGCAGTATTCGCAAACGTATCCTAGCTTGCCCCCCTTTCCATATCAGTTCCTTAACCACTTCCCGACCAGCGCACGACGATGTACGTCGACAGAATGGCACGGGCAGGCATATTGGCGTACAGGTACGTCCAATATTCAATGCCGCCCTGCCATCGGGAGCGCGCTGCCGGCGGCGCGCTCCCGCGCTGGTCGGGACCCCCGTGAGTCCGGTCGCGGGACCCGCGGACTCGATCGCCACGGGCATCCCCGCGATCGTCTCACGGAGCAGCCGAATGGAGGAAATGCCGAGTAAACAGCATTTCTCCAAGTAGTGACGCTGATCTCTGCTCCATGTGATTGGAGCAGAGATCAGTGTTCACTAAATGAAAGCCCAACCCCCCCACAGTTAGTAACACACCCCTAGGAACACTTAACCCCTACACTGCCACCCACTGGTTAACCCCTTCACTGCCAGTGTCATTTACACAGGAATCACTGCATTTATATAGCAGTGATTACTGTATAAATAACAATGGTCCCAAAAATGTGTCAAAAATGTCCGATGGGTCCCCCGCAATGTCGCAGTCACAATAAAAAATCGCTGATCGCCGCCATTACTAGTAAAAAAAAAAAAAATTATTAATAAAAATGCTATAAAACTATCCCTATTTTGTAAACGCTATAACTTTTGCGCAAACCAATCAATAATCGCTTATTGCGATTTTTTTACCAAAAATATGTAGAAGAATACGTATCGGCCTAAACTGAGAGAAAAAAACGTTTTTTTATATATTTTTGGGGGATATTTATTATAACAAAAAGTAAAAAATAATGCGTTTTTTCCAAAATTGTCCAAAATTGTCGCTCTATTTTTGTTTATAGCGTAAAAAATAAAAACCGCAGGGGTGATCAAATACCACCAAAAGAAAGCTCTATTTGTGGGAAAAAAAGGACGTCAATTTTGTTTGGGAGCCACGTCGCATGACCGCGCAATTGTCAGTTAAAGCGACGCAGTGCCGAATCGCAAAAAGTGGTCTGGTCTTTGACCAGCAAAATGGTCCGGTCTGCAAGCATCCACACAGGGGCATTATGCAGTATATACAGTAGTTGAGGCAGCCGCAGCGTTTTTATCAAACTGCATCTGCCTGCTGCTGACAGTGGTAGACGTTTCCAAATGTAAATTTTTTTTTTCCATTTATACAAAAGTGGGATAAGGTTTTTGTTTATATATTGATTGGGATCTTTTGTTATTACTATCCCCAGATATTTCAATGTATCTACAACTGCCAATTGGGACTTCTCTTATATTGTCACTTCCCTAGTTGTATCTATCGGGAATAATTTAGACTTCACCCAGTTTATCTCCAACCCAGTGAAATTACCAAACGCTTCCACGATACTCATCGCCCTTCGCAATGAACGGCCCATGTCTCCCAAGAACAGTAGGATATCATTCGCATATAGCGCTATTCTTTCCGCTCCCGAGATTCCCTGAAAGCCTATTATCTCGAGATAGCCAGGGGCTCCATTGCCAGGGCAAAGAGCAAGGGGGACAATGGGCACCCTTGTCTTGTTCCCCTTTCCAGTTCTATCTTATCTGACATTACATTGTTGATTTTTAATCTTGCAGTAGGCTTATCATAAAGCATCCTGATCCATCCGATCATTTTGGGGCCAAATCCAAATTTCTCCAGTACTCGCCAAATATATCCCCATTCTACAGCATCAAAGGCTTTAGACACATCCAGTCACAATATAGCTCTTGATCCCTGGTTTTCTGTTGGGGTTTGTCAATTTAGAAATGCTCTCCTAATATTTGTACTGGTGGATCTATTAGACATGAACCCCGCTTGATCAGGGTGGACCAGTTTAGAGATTCATTTATTTAACCTAGCTGCAAGAACTTTTGCTAAAATGTTTGCGTCTGAGCATAGGAGGGTTATTGGCCTATATGCCGCAACATCCAGTGGATCCTTCCCTTCTTTATGGAGCACAATAATAATTGCTTCCAACATTGAGGTGGGTAGATGACCCACCTCAAAGCCCCCCGCCAAGTTTTTAAGAGTTCGGGGATCAGTGTCTCCCCAGAATATTTGTATGTTTCAATTGACAAACCATCTGGGCCAGGGGATTTTTGGTTTGACATACCGGCTACCGCCTCTTGCAGTTCCGCAAGTGAGATCGGTGTTTCTAGTTCATCCCTTTCCTCTTGTGTTATTGTAGGTATCTCCAGGTTCACCAAGAAATCCTCCATTATGTCCACCCCACTTTTTTTTTTTTTTGGCAGTATACAGATCCTTATAATATTCCTTAAAGGCTTGTGCTATTTTTATAGGGTTTGATATTATCTCCCCTCCTATGACCCTGATGGCGATAATAGTAGATGCTGGAGAGCTGGACTTTACCAATTGCGCCATCTTCCCCACAGATTCACCCTCCATAAAGGAGGCCTGACGCTGTAGGAGACATTACGTTTCCACCCTCTGCATGCATTTCAACTTATATTCTTGTTGTTTATCTAGCCAAGCCAATTTCCTCCCTGGCGATGGGTCAGTTATATAATTGTCATTGGCCATAACTACCTCCCTCCTACTGCTTTCCTCTCGGGCCCCCGCAGCTTTGTTGTATTTAGCCACCTGTTGTTTTAAAATACCCCAAAGAAATGCTTTTAGGGTGTCCCAAATTATCCCTGTTGTAACTGTGCCTTTAATTCAATTTTTAATCAGGGATTTTTGTTCTTTTGTTTTTTCATTGTTTTAGCTTATACACTGATGATCCCCAAAGCCCATTTAAAATGGTCTGTCGCAAAATGGGAATCTGTTCTTTGGTCAGATGAAATAAAATGTGATATTCTTTTTGGCAACCATGGGTGCCATGTCCTCCAGACTAAAGAAAAGAGGGACCATTCGGCATATCAGTCTTTGTTCAAAAGCCTGCATATCTGATGGTATGGGGTGCATTAATGTGTATGGAATGGACGGCTTGAACAACTGAAAAGGCACCATCAGATTTTAGAGTAGCATATGCTCCCACCCAGATGTCTTTCAGCAGGACAATGCTAAACCGCATACTGCATCTATGACAACAGCATGGCTCCATAGTAGAATAGTCTGGATGCTTAACTGGCCTGCCTACAATCCAGACTTTCACCAATTGAAAATATTTGGCGTGTCTTGAAACAAAAAAAACAAAAATAGGACAAAGACGACCCAGAACTGTTGAGCAGTTAGAACCCTGTATCAGGCAAGAATGAGACAGCATTCCTCTCCCAAAACTCCAGCAACTGGTCTCCTCAGGTCCCAGGGGTTTACAGAGTGTTGTTAACCACTTGGCACTTAAACACCCTTAATAACCAGACCAATTTTCATCTTTCGGTGCTCTCACATTTTGAATGACAATTACTCAGTCATGCAACACTGTACCCATATGAAATTTTTGTCCTTTTTTTCACACAAATAGAGCTTTCTTTTGGTGGTATTTAATCACCGCTGGGTTTTTTATTTTTTGTGCTATAAAAAGAAAAAAGCCTGAAAATTCTGTAAAAAATAAAATTTTCTTTGTTTCTGTTATAAAATTTAGCAGATTAGTAATTTTTCTTCCAAAATTTTGGCCAAAATTTATACTACTACATATCTTTGGTAAAAATAAGTACAAATTGGTGGATATTATTTGGTCTTTGTGAAAGTTATAGAGTCCACAAGCTATGGTGCCAATATCTGAAAATTGATCACCCCTGAAGTACTGACGGCCTATCTCATTTCTTGAGACCCTAACATGCCAGAAAAGTACAATTACCCCCCAAATGACCCCTTTTTGGAAAGAAGACATTCCAAAGTATTTAGTAAGAGGCATGATGAGTTTTTTGAAGTTGTCATTTTTTCCCACAATTCTTTGGAAATCAAGATTTTTTTTCCTTTTTTTTTTTCTCACAAAATTGTCATATTATCAGGTTATTTCTCACACACAGCATATGCATACCACAAATTACACCCCAAAACACATTCTGCTATTACTCCCGAGTATGGTGATACCACATGTGTGAGACTTTTACACAGCATGGCCACATATAGAGGACCAAAATGCAGAGAGCGCCATCAGGCGTTCTGGAGCACCCAGGCCAATTCTGACATTTCTCTCCTACATGTAAAAATCATCATTTATTTGCTAGAAAATTACATAGAACACCAAAACATTATATGTTTATTTTTAGCAAAGACTACTAGAGAATACAATGGTGGTCGTTGCAACATTTTATCATGCACGGTATTTGCGCAGCAATTTTTCGAACGCGTTTTTTTTGGAACAAAACAGAAAAAAAGAAAAAAAAAAGAAAAAAAAAAACAGTAAAGTTATCCCAATGTATTTCCATAATGTGAAAGATGAAGTTACGCTGAGTAAATAGATACCTATCATGTCACTCTTGGAATGGCGCTACTTAAAATTCCCCATAGACGCGCTTTAAATTTTTTTACTGGTTACAGGTTTTGAGTTACAGAGGAGGTCTAGGGCCAAAATTATTGCTCTCGCTCTAACGTTCCCGGCAATATCTCACATGTGTGGTTTGAACACCGTTTTCATATGTGGGCGGGACTTACGTATGCGTTCACTTCTGCATGCGAGCACATGGGGACAGGGGCGCTTTAACTTATTTTATTTTTTTCATATGGCATGAAAGGTCCTCTTTACAGTGAGATATTGGCAGGGTATTGAGTATTTCAGAGTATTGGCAGGGTATTGCAGAGTATTGCAGAGTATTGGCAGGGTATTGAAGAGTATTGGCAGGGTATTGAAGAGTATTGGCAGGGTATTGAAGAGTATTGGCAGGGTATTGAAGAGTATTGGCAGGGTATTGAAGAGTATTGGCAGGGTATTGAGGGGTTAATTTTTGGTGAGCAGCACTGTGGGCACTGCAGATGCAGCCCACAGCGCTGCTGACACCGATCTTTTCATCATAACATGATGCCGGTTTGTTTACAAGTGATCGCTCCGTCATTTGACGGAGCGATCACGTGGTAAACGGCCGCGATGAGTGGCCGTTTACCGTGATGCGCCGGGTCCACAGGATGCTCTCGAGTGCGCGCCCCAGGGGGCGCGCGAGAGTGGAATTCTGGGAGGACGTCATATGACGGCCTCTCAGAGTTAAACAACCTCCCTGTAGCTGTCATTCGGGTATGGCCCGGTTGTTAAGTGGTTAAAAAAAAGAGGGGATGCTACACCATAGTAAATATGTCCCTATTCTGACTTTTAAAATGTGTTGCTGCCATCAATTTCAAAATTACCTTAATTTTTTCCTTAAAATTGTGCATTTTCTCAGTTTAAACATTTGATATGTTCAATTTTCTATTGTGAATAAAATATGGGTTTATGAGATTTGCAAATTATTGCATTCTGTTTTATGTAGCTTTTACACAGACTTTTGGGGAATTTGAAATGTAATGTGTGCGCGTGTGTGTAAATATTATATATAAAAATATATACACACACACACACACACACACACACACACACAATAAATATATTTTTTTATATGCGATCACATGCAAATAAACTGTGATGGTCGGGGGGTAGTGTCATAGTGTCAGCATAGGTAGAGAAACCGCAGTTCACTGATCTCCCCAGTGAAAAGCTGGACATGGGAAATGTCAGCAGGAGGCAGAGGGGGAGCAGTATAATCCTGATCACAGGAGTACAGGCATGCTGTGCATGAGCACAGCATCCTGTAGCTTCCAAGTAGAATGCATAGAAGCAAACGGACTGCGCCGGGATGGATTTGATATCATCTCAAAATAGGAAAGCAGGGGAACTGGCAAGATCACTAGTAATTGCTCACAAAGGAAGAAATGCAAAGAGAATGGGAAACTTTTTCATAAGTACATGGTAAAACAGACACATAGAAATATGAAATGTTGGAGTAATATACACTTTAAGGGCCGGTTCACACTGCAGGCAATGCGAGGCGACACCGACTTGCCTCGCCGCGACCTGCCGCGACCTCAGCGGCAACTTGCAGATGACTTCTGTATAGAAGTCAATGCAAGTCGCCCCGAGGTCGCCCGAAAGTAGTACAGGAACCTTTTTTCTGAGTCGGAGTGACTCGAGTCGCTCCTCTCAGAACGGTTCCATTGTACAGAACGGGGGCGACTTGTAAGATAGCGGCGAGGCGAGTCGTGTCGCCTCGCATCGCCCGCAGTGTGAACCGGCCCTAAAGCGAGTGTTTAGGTCAGCCTTTCTTAACCTTTTCAACATAGAGGAACCCATGAAAAAAACTTTCTAGTTTCAGGGAACCCCTGTTAAAAATTACTTAAACTCATGAAACATTAGTGTAACGATCAGTGGGAAGATAGCTCCTAAGGGTCCATTCACACAGGAGCAACACGACTTTGAGCGAGACTTTGGGAGGCAACTTGGACACGACTTGAGTATGAATAACAGCACGACTTGAGGCAACTTACAAGGCAACTTGAAGTTGCTTCCAGGACAGGGGACTTTACCAGTGGCCAATCACATAATAATCAGCTCTGTGGGAGGGAGGGGTTTGCCTAGAAAACTATTTTTACTTCCTGGAAAGTTGCTTCAGTTAAGACAGGGGATCCGACTTGGAGGCAACTTCTATTGAAATCAATGGGTACAAGTTGCCTAGAAGTCGGATTGAAGCAGTACAGGAACCTTTTCTGAAGTCGGAGCGACTTCAGTAGTGTACATTAAGACGGCTCTCATTCAGTTACATTGATTTTATCATGTTGCGCGACTTGAGGCAACTTGGGGCGACTTCAAGTCGGATCCAAAGTTGCTCCTGTGTGAATGGACTCTTAGGCTTGGTTCACACAGGGGTCGACACGACTTGCCGCGCCGCGACCTGACAAGTCGCCCCCGTTCTGTACTATGGAACCGTTCTAAGAGGAGCGACTCGAGTCGCTCCTACTAGAACGGTTCCGTAGTACAGAACGGGGGCGACTTGTCAGGTCGCGGCGCGGCAAGTCGTGTCGCCCCCTGTGTGAACCGAGCCTTACACTTGTGATCATTAGGAAGAATTCCCCTTTTACAGATAGCTAATAAGATCAATTATGTCAGTGGGAACTTATCTTAACTTAACTTATCTTGCTCATTGCTCGTGGAACCCTGGTTGAGAAACCCTGGTTTAGGTTAAGAAACTTAGGGCTAGGTTCTAATGAAAGGTAAGGTTTATGTTATGTGAAAAAAAGCATCCTACCAGCGCACCGCTCTAGTGTAAAAGCACTAGGACTTTCGCACTGGAGTGAAAAAGAGAGGCGCTTTACAGGCGCTTTGCAGGTGCTATTTTTAGTGTTATAGTGCCTGTAAAGCGCCTAAGTGTAAAAGTAGCCTAGCAGCCCTCCCCCCAAACCCTGAAGGAACTTATGCCTGAACATTCACCTGGTAAAACCTGACTAACCTGTAAACAGAAGACCAGGGAGCAACCTTGCAATTCTGGGAAACAGTAACCCAATGCCTAAAAGCCCAAGAAGTACCCACAGATCTAGTACAGTGTGCTAGTAGGGTGGAATCCAATCTGTAAGCCCAATAGCTTTGATGATGATCTGTCTGAGACACTAAGAAATGGAGCAACAAGCAGGTTCTGTTTTATGGGGACCATAAATAGCAGGGCTGCAGGACTCTCTTCCCTCTGTCTAGAACCAGTCATGTTTCAAGTGCAGTAAGGAAACGCATAGGCTCAGGGTGAGTGGCAAGGCCATAGACAGATAGTAGTAGGTGAAGTTCAACAAAGGGAAGATTTTCCTTGACACTGTATGACAGGAAAGAGAGCATGAAGCACAAACAACAATCCACCCAGAAGATGCCATTACTGCTCAGTACACAGCACTAACCCCTTTCTGTGGTAAAACAAGCAGAAAATAGGGAATAATGGTGCCCAACGATCAATAAAATTAAGGGAGCTCTCAATGCATAGCCTACTCTCTAAGTGAGTCTTCAGAGACTGGTCAAGCTCAGAAGCAATACCAGAGGACTCATGAGACCTAGTGCTCAGAATTCACTTCCAAACTACTCTCACAACATCCAGTCCAACAGGGTATGGCTCTGATACAATCTACTGCCACCTACACACGATTAGACAATCCGAAGACAAAACTGTGGAATTTTTTCCCATGGATTTTGGTTCAAACTTGTCTTGCATACACACGGTCACACAAATGTTGTCGGAAATTCCGATCACCAAGAACGCGCTGAAGTACAACGCGTATGACGAGCCGAGAAAAATTAAGTTCAATAGCCAGCGCGGCTCTTCTGCTTGATTCCGAGCATGCGTGGACTTTTATGCATGGGAATTGTCTACACACGCTCAGAATTTCCAACAAGTTTTGTTGTCAGAAAATTTGAGAACCAGCTCACAAACATTTGTTATCGGAAATTCCAACAGCAAATGTCCGATGGAGCATACACATGGTCAGAATTTCCGACAACAAGCTCACATTGAACATTTGTTGTCGGAAATTCCCATCGTCTGTACATGGCATACAAGTCAGGCTGAGGATGGCCACACCATAGAGTTGAAAATCATACCTCAAGCAGCAGTGTAGGGAAGAATCTTTATTTAAGACAAAAAAAATGAAAAAGAAAAAAGTTCTACTAAAATATTGGATTAGCCTTTACAACAGCAGAGCTGACATCCATCCTCCCAGGACACTAGAACAAAAATGGAGGCATGCTGGCAGTAGGAGGGGTTATCCTGGGTTGGCCTACAATTCTTTTGGTCGCCAGTGTCCCATCCTCTTGTAGGTGGCAGCATAATCCAAAGGTGTAAGGCTTCTTGTGCTCCTTAATGGACATAAAAAAAAAAAATTCTACCTAGCTGTAAATAACGTAAAGAACACTTACCGAATTCATCATCGCAAGCTGGGAAGGATAAGCTTTGCATGGGAACAGAATTTTCACTCCACCAATTGTATATTCAGAACACGAAGAAGACATTTTTTTCTATAAGGAAAAACAGAAGAATACATATTCACATAGCTGTATTGTTATATTTATAAAATAATAAGATATACGTACTTCCACAATATCTGTCTATGTGCACTCTGACATGGTATTCAGTAGTTCCCCAACCTTTAGAGCAGTCAGTACATTTGTGGTCAGAAAGACTATGTGCATTTGTTTGAAATGGAAGGGGCATAATAGAAAAAAAAAAAAAAAAAAAAGAGATGAAACTTCTATCTGTCATAGCTGAGGCTTTCTCCAGTCAAGAAGACTGATACTAACCAACTCCCAGGTGCAGTGCTAGTTGCAGGGCAGAGGGTTTATATACAGAACATAACACATTGATCTGAGTGATGTGTATAAACTACCAGTGCTTCTGGGACAAACAATGGCAACCTTCAGCATTATAGGGGCACCTCAGCTGCACAAGCCAATGCTTTCATGAATTCAAACTAAGCTGAAATGTCCTCTATCACAGGCGAAACAAGTGCTGTAGCCAGTTACTATATGATGCACAAAGAAAAAAAAAACTCAACCTCCCTTTCCTTTACATGTGGTCCCAAACACTCCCTCTCTCAGACACTATCCCACAGTAGGAGTGTTTCAGCAACACAGACAGTGCTGTCAATCCTCAAAAACAATGGGCATGGCCAAGTGTGGTCATGTGCTGATTGGCAAGCAACATTATTGTGAATAAGCATAGACAAAGCTAATAGCCCCAACCCTTGCAACATCTTTTCCTCTATATTGCAAGCAGCACAGCTTACAGGATGGGGACAACGCTGCTCTGAATTCAGGAGCAGTGCAGTATTGTTCTCTCACCCACAGCTGAATTATGTAGACATCACTGGCAGATTTTTGAAGAACTTCGTGCAAGGGGTACTAAGACAAAGATGTAAGAGTAAAAGTACTTATAATTAGGTTCTACAGCACTTTTGTTTTTTTTAACAGAAGTCTATAGTTCTACTTTTAACTACTTAAGCCCCGGACCAATTTGCAGCCAAAGGACCAGGCCCCTTTTTGCGATTCAGCACTCCGTCGCTTTAACTGACAATTGCACAGTCGTGCAACGTGGCTCCAACAAAATTGGCATCCTTTTCTCCCCCCACAAATAGAGCTTTCTTTTGGTGGTATTTGATCACCTCTGCGTTTTTTATTTTTTGCACTATAAACAAAATAGAGCGGCAATTTTGAAAAAAATGCAATATATTTTTTACTTTTTGCTATAATAAATATCCCCAAAAAATATATAAAAAAACATTTTTTTCCTCAGTTTAGGTCGATGCGTATTCTTCTACATATTTTTGGTAAAAAAAAAAAAAATAAATAAAAAAAAACTTAATTAGCGATTATTGATTGGTTTGCGCAAAAGTTATAGCGTTTACAAAATAGGGGATAGTTTTATAGCATTTTTGTTCATATTTTTTTTTTTTACTAGTAATGGCGGCGATCAGTGATTTTTATTGTGACTGCGACATTATGGCACATCGGACATTTTTGACACATTTTTGGGACCATTGTCATTTATACAGAAATCAATGCTATTTAAATGCATTGATTCCTGTGTAAATGACACTGGCAGTGAAGGAGTTAACCACTAGGGGGCAGTGTAGTGTTATGTATGACGTTATGTTTTTTTTCATAGTAGGGGGCGTGGCCTGGCATGTGAGGTCAGTGATCGTCCTTCCCTATAAAAGGGAAGAGACGATCGGTGACAGCCACACTGGGAAGCATGGGGAGAGGTTTGTTTACACAGACCTCTCCTCTTTCTTCAGCTCTGTGACCCGATCGCGGGACACCAGCGGCGATCGGGTCCGCTGGTCCCGCGGCCACAGTCATGGAGCACAGGACCGGGTCGGGAGCGCGCCTTAAGTGCGAGCTGGGCACTTAACCGCTACGTGATTGTGCCCAGCAGTGCCATTCTGCCGACGTATATCGGCGTGAGGCGGTCCATAAGTGGTTAATTAAGAAACTGCAAATATCGGACGATATATCGTCAACCTCTAGTTTTGTATGTCAAGGAGTCTGGCATAAGTATGAAAATGATCAAATGATTGAAATCATTTAACTATAGGGAAAATAATTACAACTGGTGTGGATTTTGAAGAGTAATTCCCCCTGGGTGATCTAAGTACATTGCAAGGATTTTAACAAACTTTTTTGCAGGCAAAAGGTGTAAACAGAACTGTAAGCTAACCATTTTATTTAGTGACAGGAACTTTGACTGGCATTCAGAGAGCTTTAACAAAGCCTTGTTTTGAAGCAAATGTAAACTAACCGTTAATGTGTGTTGAAGCCAATGCAAGCGTAAACAAGCTCTTACACTAATTCAGTTTTTTTACTTGTTCTTCGCTGATTTTTTTTTCAATTCAGTTGTGGACCAATGTATATGATTTTAAATCCTTTCTTGACCTTACCCTTAAGGCTCAGTTCACACCTAAACCGGCCGCGGATCGCACAGGAATGCTGTCCGTCCCTGTTCTCCGTTTCAGGGACGTTTCTGTGCAGTGCTCTCCGCAGCCGCCCCAGAAATTTGTGAACCAGCTCCATAGAAAGCCGATCACATTCTCCTGTTATGGGAATTGGGTGCAGAGAAACCTGCATCCAATTTGTATAGGTGTGAACCCAGCCTTAACAAATCCTGTCCAAAGCCATGTTCTGAAGCAAATGTACACAAGCCCTAAAAGTTTCATTTTTTTTACCTGAATACGCTGTAAATGGGGTGGGGGGGGGGGGATGATAGCTGCTTCTAAATAATAATTTGACACCCACTATTTGTACTTGACCTTTCCTTTGGGTGTGTTGTGTTGCGGGTGCTTGCCACATCACCAGGATGTACTGTGCTGCTGATGCTTGCCTTCTGCTGTTCTTTTTGTAGAGACCCTTTCCTCCTCCCAGTTCAGTAACCATTTCTCATTCAGAAAGACCTCCTTACTTGTGAACATTTTTTTGGACATGGTGTTCAGGTTCTGGTGATACTGTACTGGTGTGGCAGTGATCAGAAGACTGTTGCTGGCTTGAATGGCTCTGCTGACACTGGCATGACTAGCAATCAGAAAAGGATCGCTGGCCTCACTGACTCTGACGTTCAGAACGACGTTGGCGTTCAAGGTTCTGGTGATACTGTACCAGTGTGGCGGTGATCAGGACACTGGTGCTGGCATCACTGCAATCAGGGACACTGGCTTGGCTTGGCAGTGATCAGGACTCTGGTGCTGGTGTATACTGGTCTGGTGTCATTGCAATAGAGGACAATGGCTCTGTTGACACTGGCACCACTGTGGCAGTGATCAAGACATTGGTGCTGGCGTATACTGATCTGGCATCACTGCAATTAGAGACACTGACTGGCGGCACTAGTCCAGTGACACCAACCCATGACGCTAGTGAAAAGGTACTGTTCTTGGCTGCACTGGGACAGGTGTGACAGGCGGCTGGTTGCATAGTTTATACACACTACACTGGTAGGCTAGTGACAGAGACACTGTAAGCTGGCTTCACTGGTGTTTGTGTAAAAAAACTGTATGACAAAAAAAAAAATTAATCACTGAGCCTAGGTTCACACATATGTGATGCGGGAACAAGTGCTGAAATCCCAAATCGCATCTCTGCCGCCCGCAAGCAGTTGACACTGCACTCTGCAAACCGCTGCTGATGTCACTACAATGTTAATGACATCCCCAGATCGGTTCACAGATCCCCGTGCGAACTGTGAACTTGCACAGGAATCAGATTACATGGGTGAGAACACCCATGCTATCCGATTCCAGTGCGGGAGAGGGAGAAAAAAGTCCCTGCACTATTTTTCTGCGAATCTAATGCGAGTTCAGCCATACAACTGTATGGCTGAACTCGCGTTGCGCAGACATCACGTGCTTGGCATTGCAGTGCGGGTGTGAATTACATGCCAAGTCTGTGTTCGCACAAGTGTGAACCCAGGCTCACAGTTCTCTCTCCAATCACTGACAATGTCTGAGGGGAGAAAACTGATGGGTGCCCATGCATCCTTTATTTACATTTGGAAATGCTGTGATTGATCCTGTATAATGTGGTCACTGTGTCCAGTTTCATTGGTCCTATACCTAGTCATGTGATCTGCTGTGTCCATGGGACACAAGGGTCACCATGCTTCCCGCTGCGCACTCTAGGATTTGCGGCTGCAGAGATCGGGAAATGTCTCACTGTGCCGACTTCCTGGGGGGGCTCTGCAAACACACCTGAGCTCATCCTTAATCAGGATAGGAGGTGCTGACTGAGCTCACCATCCATCTCTGTCTTTGACTGAAGCCCCCCCCCCCCCCCCCCCCCCCCCCCCACACTCTGTCTCTGAGTGAGTACACTAAGGTAAATCAGGGTTCTCAGAGCATCTCTTACATCAGAGGCCACAGTGTTCCCCCTTACATCGGAGTCCTCTCCATACATCAGAGTTCTCAGTGTCGCCCCCTCCCCCCTTACAGGAGAGTCCTCTCCATACATCAAAGTTCTCAAAGTTGGCACACCCATGTGTAGAGCCCGCCAGGAAGTGGGCACTGTGCTACGCTAATCACAGGCAGAGACATTTTCTGATCTCTGCAGCCGCATGTCGTGCATTGTCTTACTGCCTGTGATTAGCACAGTGCTGACTTCCTGGCGGGCTCTGCACACACGCCGGAGATCATCCTTAACTCTCCATACATCAAAGTTCTCAGTGTTCCCCCTTAAATCAGGGTTCCCAGAGCATCCCTTATGTTAGAATCCCCATAATTCTCCCTTACATGAGAGTCTGCAGAGTCGCCCCTTACAGTAAAAGGGGAATCTAGTTATTAACTTCATATGATTAGAAATGTTATTTAATAGCAAAATATATGTTTAGTTTTTACTATAAAAAAAATAAAATAAATAAAATAAAAATGCTGTGCACTGCTAGAGTGTTTGGGTTTGACTTTAAGAAAAGGTGCCAACCAAGGATGAGCTTCGGCGTGTTCACATACAGCATGTGCAGAGCCCGCCAGGATGTCAGCACTGTGGGGTGCTAATCACAGGCAGTCAGACATTTCCCGATCTCTGCAACGTCACACTGCCTGTGATTAGCGCAGCGCTGCGCCGACTTCCTGGCGGGCTCTGCACGTGGAGTATACGAACACACCGGAGCTCATCCTTATTGGGAGGCACAGGGTGTTACATATGCCTACCTGTACAAACCAACTACAGCATACACCAGTGCTAGTGTAAACGTGTGGAAGCACATGAACGGACTCCCCTGGACGCGGACCACGGATATCTGGTGCGTTTTGTTGGCGTGAACAAGTAGGAAAAAAACACCTCCCATATCATAATCGTTACAGGTTCCTTTTTTTCCGTATTGACGTATTCCTTACAAAGCCATTGGATAGAAATGTCACCACACCACATTAATATGCATTATGACAATAGATGTGAAATGTCTTAAGTCTTCAACAATGCCCAGCAGATACCATTAATATGCATTGTGACAATAGATGTGATTGGGCCCTTTAAGGTAACCTGTATGGGATAGGACTATATACCACACACAGCAGACTATTCAGTAACTGTACGCCTTTCCATGGTTCGGTTTATTAGAGACACAAGCAGGCTGAACGTTGCTATGGACAGTTAACCCTAGGAGAACCGAAGTGTCATACCTACCACCACTGATCATATACCGCCCCGTGCTCACAGCTTACATCCGGGAACCACACAGCAGCACAATTCTTCCCGGGTCTATTGCGCCCCGCCTTCCCTCCCGCTCACAGCCAATACAACGTATCATTTCAGTGGACCAATCGGTGTGATGTGTGAGAGACGAGCTGTGACTGGTTGGCGGGAGTTATAGGTAGAGCTAACTAGCAGTCACTTCTCCGTTTTATATTGCGTTGTAACGTTTTGTAAAGTTTAAAGCGATTTTATATATATATATATATATATATATATATATATATATATATATATATATATTATATTACAATTTTTATTTAAAAAAAATTAATATGGCGAACAGGAAACAAACTGATGGAAACAGGAGGGGGATAGGTGCATTCATGACAGTGCATGTGGGGTACAATCATGTGTGGAAAAGATAGTCCTAGGGCAGGCATTACTAAATGGCGGACCGCGAGCCGAATACGGAGCCCCATGCGGTCCGCAGCCTCGCCAAATAGTTGCCTGAGTGTTCTCTCCCATCTGCTAGCTTGCCTGCCCGCCGCTGCCGCTAACATCATTGATTACATGGGAGGCGCGGCAGGTCTCTCCTTTACATCATCCTATCACTCCCCCTCTCCACACTGCCCTACCTTAGGCCCCATGTACAACGGGACGCTGCTAAACGGACGTTCAGAGGCAGTTGGACGCTTTTTTCAACTGCCCCTGACCTCATTCAATGTTATCCTATGTGTCCATGTACACAGTCTCGTTTATTGCCATTTTTAGACAGTTGCATTCAACAGCGATTCTTCGAAAGAAGAAAAAAGGGTTCAGACGCCGAATATTTCCACGTGTCAGACTCCAAACATGGCTAAACGTGATAACCCACATTTAGCCGTGTTTTGTTTATAGGTGTTTTTCGTTTTTGGCCATTTAACCACTTTAAGATCGGGCCTCTTTTTTTAGATGTGTTTACAAGTTAAAAACAGTTTTTGTTGCTAGAAAATTACTTAGAACCCTCAAACATTATACATTTTTTTTCCTAACATCCTAGTTGCAATACTTTCTGTCACACCGTATTTGCGCAGCGGTCTTACAAGCGCACTTTTTAAAAAAAAAGTAAATTTTTTAAAATTAAAAAATAAGACAACAGTAAAGTTAGCCCAATTTTTTTTATATTGTGAAAGATAATGTTACACCAAGTAAATTGATACCCAACATGTCACACTTCAGAATTGCGCCCACTCGTGGAATGGCGACAAACTTTTACCCTTAAAAATCTCCATAGGCGACATTTAAAAAATTCTACCAGTTGCATGTTTTGCATTAAAGAGGAGGGCTAGAATTATTGTTCTCGCTCTACCGATCGCAACAATACCTCACATGTGTGGTTTGAACACCGTTTTCATATGCTGGTGCTACTCACGTATGCGTTCGCTTCTGCATGCAAGCTCGGCGGGATGGGGGCGCGTTTATTTACCTTTTTTATTTTTCATTAATTTTACCTTTTACTTTTTATTTTTACACTGTTTTAAAAAAAAATCTGTCACGTTTATTCCTATTACAAGAAATGTAAACGTCCCTTGTAATAGAAAAAAAGCATGACAGACAGGACCTCTTAAATATGAGATCTGGGGTCAAAAATTCCTCAGATCTCATATTTACACTAAAATGCAATAAAAAATAAATACATAATTTTGTCATTGAAAAAAAAAGGCCCTTTATGAGCTATGGGCGGAAGTGGCGTTATGACATCGCTTCCACCCTGCAGTGTCATGGAGACAGGTGGGGGCCATCTTCCCCTCACTCGTCTCCATGTCAGCCCAGGAGACAGACGCGATTACCTCCGCCGCTGCTGATGGCTCCGGTAAGCAGCGGAGGGCACCAGATCACGGCAGGAGGGGGGCCCCTCTCCCGCCATAGATAAAAGTGATCTTGTGGCAAATCTGCTGCAGAGACCACTTTTATCTTGTACCGAACCGCCGGCTGAACACAGGGATACTGGGGTTATGGCAGCTAGCTGCTGCCATAACAACGATATCCGTCCCCAATGTAGGGATGTACATTGGCGTGCGGCGGTCTGGAAGTGGTTACATTTATTTTTATTTTTTCTAGAAATGTTCTAGAAAAAAATAGCCTGGCCGTTGGTTGTTTGGGTCTGCGAGAGGGGGGCTTATCGGAATCCGGGAGCCCCCTTTAATAAGGGGGCCCCCGGATCCCGGCCCCCCAACCTATGTGAATGAGTATGGGGTACAATGTACCCCTACCCATTCACCTGTGAAAAAATGTAAATAAAACACAACACACAAGGGTTAAAAATAGTTTATTGCACAGTTCCAGGGGTCTTCTTCCATCTTGGGGGGTCTTCTCGCCAGACTCCTCCGCTATCTTCTGCTAACTCTTTTACTAGCGGAGGAGCCCGGCTTTCTTCTTCGCCGGCGCCCAGGGGTCTTCTTCTGACTTCGGGGGTCTTGTCTCCCTCTTCGGTTCTTGCCAGGCCTCCACTCCTTCTTCCAGCTCTTTTATTACCGCCACCTTCTGTTCTTCTCTTCTTGAGATGTTGCCTTGTCGCTGTCTCTTGCCGCAATGGCTGGGACGCGGCGTGCGGTGACTTATATAGGGACATTGCCGGGTGATGTCCCCGCCCATTATGATGTCACAGTCCCAACATCCGATGGGACTGTGACAAAAAGCACTAAAAATGCATAGGTGTGAATCCAGCCTAAGGTAGGGCAGTGTGGGGAGGGGAGGAAGAGGGAATGATGCGATGATGTAAAGGAGACAATCTGACTCAAATATCGGGGGGGTCTGTGTTGGGGGATGGAGGGGTCTGTAATTGGGGTGAGAGAGATCTGTGATGGAGGGGGGGGGGGTCTTTAATCACTTAACCGCTTCCCACCCGCCCTATGGCCGAATGACGGCCTTAGAGCGGGCGGCTTCCTTCGCCTGGCCGTCCCTGGACGGCCTGGTGTTTACTTCCGCAATGCGCGCCGCCGGGGGCGCGCATCACGGAAGTTTTGTATTCGCCGTGTCTCCCGGAGTCAGGCAAATAGAGATCGCCGTGAACGGCCAATCAAAGCGGCCGTTCCCAGAGCGATCGAAGCTGCCAATAGGAGATGATCTCAAATGTAAACATATGAGATCATCTCCCATTGCCGTGTCTCTCCCTCCTCACACAGAGACAGCGTGTGAGGAGGGAGAGCGGATCTGTGAGTGATACATTGTATCTGTCAGTCCCAGTGCCAATTGTCTGTCAGCCCCAGTGCCAATTGTCAGCCCCAGTGCCAATTGTCAGCCCCAGTGCCATCTGTCAGCCCCAGTGCCATCTGTCAGCCCCAGTGGCTGTGCCATCTGTCAGCCCAGTGCCACCTGCCAGCGCCACCTGCCAGCGACAGTGCCATCCGTCAGCCCCAGTGCCGTCAGCGCCAGTGCCAGCGCCACCTGCCAGTGCCATCCGTCAGCCCCAGTGCCATCCGTCAGCCCCAGTGCCGCCAGTGCCACCTACCAGCGCCAGTGCCAGCGCCACCTGCCAGTGCCACCTGCCAACGCCAGTGCCATCCTTCAGCCGAAGTGCCGTCAGCCCCAGTGCCGTCAGTGCCGCCACTTGCCAGTGCCACTTGCCAGTGCCACTTGCCAGTGCCACCTGCCAGTGCCACCTGCCAGCGCCACCTGCCAGACGCAGTGCCATCTGCCAGCCCCATTTTCCAGAGCAAATAGCCAGCACCATCTGCCAGTGCCATCTGCCAGTGCCAGCCCCAGTGCCATCTGTCAGCGACATCTACCAGCCCCATCTGTCTCCAGTGCCATCTGCCTCCAGTGCCATCTGCCTCCAGTGCCATTTGTCAGTGCCACGTGTTGTCAGTGCCACCTGCCACGTCAGTGTCACCTGTGATCAGCGTCACCTGTCAGTGTCACCTGCCACATCAGCGTCACCTGTCAGTGTCATCTGCCAAATCAGCATCACCTGTCAGTGTCACCTGCCACATCAGCGTCACCTGTCAGTGTCATCTGCCAAATCAGCGTCACCTGTCAGTGTCATCTGCCAGATCAGCGTCACCTGTCAGTGCCATTTGTGATCAATAAAAATGTCACAAAGATTATATTCAGCTGAGGAGGCATATGATATCCTTGCAGCCGACGAGAGCAACAGGGAGGTTTCCGCTTCGGATTCCTCCTCATATTCAGATTGTGACTCTGACGTGGACTACGAGCCTGTCCTCAGCAGCGGTACCATGACAGCCTCAGAGGAGGAAGATGATAGTCCGCCCGTCAGACGAAGGCGCACTGGTGAGGAGGCGGTACCATCCACCAGCACCGCAGAGCCATCCACCGGCAACTCAGTGCCATCCACCGGCACCACAGTACCTCGGCAAAGGCCACGTACAAGTGGGGTGTCAACTCTGGCCCCAAAGGGTTAGGTCCCATGCCAGCCTTCCCTATTCCCTCCAGAACCCCTTGTGGCTTCCTCCTAACTCAGGAGAAGCCAACGTTCCCCCTTTCACTGCCAACCCAGGAGTCCAGGTGGACACACACAATTTTTCCCTGATGGACTTTTTCCACCTAATTTTTACAGAGGACATGCTTGAATCCATTGTGGTCCAGTCCAACCTATATGCCCAACAATTTATTGAAAGCAACCCAACGTCCTCTTATGCCCGTCCCTACAAGTGGAGAGCCCTAACAGTGGAGGAGTTTAAAAAATTTTTTGGCCTCACATTTTGTATGGGACTAAACAATAAAAATGAAATATGTGCATATTGGTCATCCCGCCCCATCTATCACATGCCCATCTTTTCCTCAATAATGTCCCGGACCAGATATCTAACGATAATGAGATTCCTACACTTTAATGACAATACCCAGTGCCTTCCCCGGAATGACCCAAATTTTGATAAACTTTACAAAATTCGGCCGCTAATAAATTATTTTTCTCAGATTTTCCCCCAGTTGTTTACCCCAGACCAACACATATGTGTGGATGAGTCCCTGATAAAATTTTCTGGCAGGCTGGGCCTAAAGCAATTTATTCCCTCCAAAAGGGCCTGCTATGGGGTGAAAATGTATAAGTTGTGTGATCGAGCCACAGCGTATACATATTCCTTCATGGTATACGAAGGGAAGGACACCCAGCTACATCCCCCTAATTGCCCCGAATACATCGGATCGAGTGGAAAAGTTGTTTGGGAACTCATAAACCCACTCCTGGAGAAAGGCTACCATCTGTATGTGGACAATTTTTATACCAGTTTACCCCTGTTCCGCAACCTCCATAGAATGCAAACTCCAGCATGTGGCACCGTAAGAACGAACCGGAAGGGCTTTCCTCAAAGCCTCGTCAACAAAAGGCTAAGAAAAGGCGAAGCGGCGAGTTTACGGAACGAGGAAATTTTGGCTGTGAAGTGGAGGGACAGAAGGGATGTCTACATGCTTTCTTCGATCCACAACAACACTTTTGTTGAGATCACCAGGAGGGATGGCCCAATACTAAAACCCACTTGTATACATGAGTACAACATGTTCATGGGGGGTGTTGACTTGAACGACCAGATGCTCGAACCCTATCTTGCCACGAGAAGAACATACAAGTGGTATAAAAAAATTGCAATTTATTTCTTTAATTTGGCCATATACAACACATATGTCATTTATCGTAAGTCCACAGAAAGACCCATACCCTTCCTTGGCTACCAGGAGGAAATCACCACTGCCCTTATATACCCCAACGGCCCACCACAAAACATTCGATCCGATGTAATTAGCAGACTCTCTGAACGCCACTTTCCTGACAAAATCCCTCCCAGACCAACAGGCCGAAGACATCAGAAAAAATGTCGGGTGTGCAGCAAACGAGGAGTGAGAAGAGACACCACTTATCACTGTGCCCAATGTCCTTCCCAACCAGGCCTCTGCATAGGTGACTGTTTCCACCGTTACCATACTTCAGTGAAGTATTAGGGAAGTATGGTAACCATAACCCTCACTTCCTGCCATTTACCTTCAAACCCCTTATGCCTCTGCTTGCTCTGCAAACTGACCCTGGCTTGTTATTCGACCACGCTTCTGCCTTCTGATTTTGTACATACCTCTGCCTGATCTGGAACTGACCCTGGCTTGTTATTCGACCACGCTTCTGCCTACTGATTCTGTTTATGCCTCTGCCTGATCTGGAACTGACCCTGGACTGTTATTTGACCACGCTTCTGCCTACTGATTCTGTACATACCTCTGCCTGATCTGGAACTGACCCTGGACTGTTTGACCATGCCTTTTGCCTGCCTCTTGGACTGATCTTGTACCCTCTGTGGACTAGTGTGATTCATAACAGGGGTCTCACATATGTGAGGGGCTCCAGAATAGTTTTTTTGGATGAAGAAGACAATTTCTTGTTCCTAGATTAGGGTCTGGAGACTCGGAGGCTTCAAAGAGATTTGGGTGGGAGAAGCCTCTACCCCTATCCCCATTCTGTCCTGAACAAGGCCCTACTTCTGCCTGCTGCCTGTAGGACCTATACCATCATGCCTCTGCCTGTCGCATGAACTGACCACAGCACATGGATGGACCATGTTCCTGCCTACTACCAGGACCAATATTTTGGCAATGCTGACGATCTCTGCCTGCACTGACCTTGGACTGTATATGGACAGTATCCCTGCCTGCTGCCAATATTGACTATGGACAGTATACCTGCCTGTTGCCTGGAAAATTGTGTTCACTTTTGCTGACCAAGTCCCTGCCTGCTGCCTGGACCAGTGCTATCATCCTGTGGACAACTGCGCTGCAAAAAAACACAGGTAATCTTTTGTTTACTCTTTTCTCAGCAGAATGTATTTTGGGGTGTAATTCTTGGTATGTGCATGCTATGTGTCCCTGGAACACCTGATGGTGTTCCTTGCATGTTGGGCCTCTGTATGTGGCCAAGCTGTGTAAAAGTCTCACATATTTGGTATCGTTATACTCAGGAGGAGTAGTAGAACGTATTTTGGGGTGTCATTTTTGCTATGTACATGCTATGTGTTGGAAATATCTTATAAATGGACAACTTTGCATAAAAAAAATGCGTTTTCATTTTTTTTCCACATTTTCCCAAAACTTCTGGAAAAAAAATGAACCATTCAAACGACTCAATATGCCTCATAGATTATACGTTGGGGTGTTAGCTTTCCAAAATGGGGTCACTTTGTGGGCATTTCCATTGTCCTGGTGCTCCAGGGCCTTCAAAAATGTAATAGGTGGTTGAGAAATGAGATGTGTAATTTATGCCCCTAGAACGCCTAATGGTGCTATTTCAATAATGGGGCTCTGTATGTGGCCAGGCTGTGTAAAAGTCTCACACATTTGGTATCGTTATACTCAGGAGGAGTAGTAGAACGTATTTTGGGGTGTCATTTTTGCTATGTACATGCTATGTGTTGGAAATATCTTATAAATGGACAACTTTGCGTAAAAAAATGCGTTTTCATTTTTTTTCCACATTTTCCCAAAACTTCTGGAAAAAAAATGAACCATTCAAACGACTCATTATGCCTCATAGATTATACGTTGGGGTGTTAGCTTTCCAAATGGGGGTCACTTTGTGGGCATTTCCATTGTCCTGGTGCTCCAGGGCCTTCAAAAATGTAATAGGTGGTTGAGAAATGAGATGTGTAATTTATGCCCCTAGAACGCCTAATGGTGCTATTTCAATATTGGGCCTCTGTATGTGGCCAGGCTGTGTAAAAGTCTCACACATTTGGTATCGTTATACTCAGGAGGAGTAGTAGAACGTATTTTGGGGTGTCATTTTTGCTATGTACATGCTATGTGTTGGAAATATCTTATAAATGGACAACTTTGCGTAAAAAAATGCGTTTTCATTTTTTTTCCACATTTTCCCAAAACTTCTGGAAAAAAAATGAACCATTCAAACGACTCAATATGCCTCATAGATTATACGTTGGGGTGTTAGCTTTCCAAAATGGGGTCACTTTGTGGGCATTTCCATTGTCCTGGTGCTCCAGGGCCTTCAAAACTGTAATAGGTGGTTGAGAAATGAAATGTGTAATTTATGCTCCTAGAACGCCTGATGGTGCTATTTCAATATTGGGCCTCTGTATGTGGCCAGGCTGTGTAAAAGTCTCACACATTTGGTATCGTAATACTCAGAAGGAGTAGCAGAACGTATTTTGGGGTGTCATTTGTGGTATACACATGCCATGTGAGAGAAATAACCTATTACATAAAATTTTTTGTGAGAAACAAAAAAAAAAAAAAAAATCTTAATTTTGCTAAGAATTGTGGGAAAAAGATGACAACATCAGAAACCTCACCATGCATCTTAGTAAATACCTTGGAATGTCTACTTTCAAAAAAGGGGTCATTTGGGGGGTATTTGTACTTTCCTGACTTGTTCGGGTTGCAAGAAATGAGATAGGCCACCAGTACATCAGGTGTGATCAATTTTGTGCGATCCGCACCACAGCTTATAGACTCTCTAACTTTCACAAAGACCAAATAATATCCAATAATTTGGGTTATTTTTACCAAAGATATGTAGCAGTATAAATTGTGGCCAAAATTTATGAAAAAAAAATTATAATTTGCAAAATTTTATCACAGAAACAAAGAAATATGCGTTTTTTTTCAAAATTTTCGGTCTTTTTTCATTTATAGCGCAAAAAATAAAAACCCCAGAGGTGATCAAATACCACCAAAAGAAAGCTCTATTTGTGGGAAAAAAAGGACACAAAATTCATTTGGGTACAGTGTTGCATGACTGAGTAATTGTCATTCAAAGTGTGAGAGCACCAAAAGCTGAAAATTGGTCTGGTCAGGAAGGGTGTTTAAGTGCCCAGTAAGCAAGTGGTTAAGGACCAGGTTTTTTTTTTCAGACTCTGTGTTTAGATGTTTAAAACATTTTTTTGTTGCTAGAAAATTACTTAGAACCCCCAAACATTATATGTTGTTTTTTTTTCTAACACCCTAGAGAATAAAGTGGCGGTCATTGCAATACTTTTTCACACCGTATTTGCGCAGCGGTCTTACAAGCGCACTTTTTTTTTGGAAAAAAATCAATTTTTTTACTCACAGAGTAAAAATAGCCCAATTTGTTTTATATTGTGAAAGCTAATGTTACGCCGATTAAAGTGATACCCAACATGTCATGCTTCAAAATTGCGCCGGCTCGTGCAATGGCGTCAAACTTTTACCCTCAATAATCTCCATAAGCGACATTTAAAAAATTCTACAGGTTGCATGTTTTGTGTTACAGAGGATGTCTAGGGCTAGAATTATTGTTCTCGCTCTACCAATCACGGCGATACTTCACGTGTGGTTTGACTACCGTTTTCATATGCGTGTTTTTTTTCACATGTGTGGTTTGACTACCGTTTTTTCTGTAATAGAAAAAAGCATGACAGGTCCTCTTAAATATGAGATCTGGGGTCAAAAAGTCTTCAGATCTCATATTTGGACTTAAAAAAAAAAAAATTTTATTTGAAAAAATGATATTGAAAAAAATGTTCCTTTAAGAGGTATGGGCGGAAGTGACCCGCCCTCCTATGGTATAGAGACGAGTGGGGACCATCTTAGCCTCACTCGTCTCCATACCCAGCAACAAGAAGGACCCGATCGCCTCCACTGCTACCGACGGCTCCGCCATGGAGACCACCATTATCGTAAACACGACCGCCTCCTGTAAAGAGGGATATCTTGGTTGTGGCAGCAGCTGCTGCCGTTACCGAGATATCCCTCTTCAAAGTACCGATGTATATGGACAGGAGGCGGTCCTTAAGTACCGTATTTATCGGCGTATAACACGCATCCCAAGTTTAGGAGGGAATTTTAAAAAAAACTTTTAGGAGGGAAGTTTAAAGTGGTTGTATACTCGATTTTTTTACTTTTACCTACAGGAAAGCCTATAATAAGGCTTACCTGTAGGTAAAAAAAATATCTCCTAAACCTGTACGGTTTAGGAGATATCCCCCTCGGTATGCGCCGCTGACTGCAGCGGCGCATGCGCACAAGGGGTTTCTCGGCCTGAAAATCCGGCAGTGGCCGGCGGCCGGAATGAAATCTCCCGCGCGCATGCGCGGGAGTGACGATATCGTGGCTCCGGCCACTCACAGCGCCGGAGCCGCGATACCCGGAAGAAACGCAGAGGGAGCATGTCAGCTCCCTCGGCGTGGATCGGGCCAGATGTCGGGGCTTCGTTCTAAGGTAAGTATTTCATAATGAGCTAGTATGCGGTGCATACTAGCTCATTATGCCTTTTGCTTTGCAGGTTTAAAAAAAAAAAAAATGTGCGGGTTTACTACCGCTTTAAGGTAAAAAACTTACATTTAAATGCCCATCAATGCAGCCTTGTCAGTGCCATTTGCAGCCTTGCATTGCAGCCTTGTCCGTCATTTGCAGCCTTGTCAGTCGTATGCAGCCATGTCAATCGTATGCAGCCTTGCATTTGCAGCCTTGTCAGTCATTTTCCTTTTAAAAATGGCGCCAGTAGTTCTCGGCCGTTCTCGGCTTTCCGAAAGCCGCCGAGTGTGGCCGAAGATAGCCGCAAACGGCCGAGAGCAGCCGAAAGTACACGGAAGCCGCAGATAGCGGCAGAAAGCCTTAGCAACAGCGGGGGATCTGCGTATAACACGCACCCCCGATTTCCCCCTGATTTTAGGGGGAAAAAAGTGCGTGTTAAACGCTGATAAATACGGTAGTTAAAGGGGCACACTGTAATGGAACGGTCTGTAATGGGTTGGCGGGTCTCTGATGGGTCGGTCTCTGATGGGGGACCGTGATGTAAAAGAGAGAGATGTGCTGTGAAGAGGGGACTGAGGGCACTGATATAAGGGCTTGTTCATACTTGTGCAGAGATCTATGTTTTTCTGCCCTAGAAAAACACAGGTATCTACAAGGGCAATAGAAAACAATTGTGACGTGCACGAGAGGCTGTGATGTGAAGGATCTGAGTCATCACCAATATGACACTCGGCCCTCCGCTGGAAGAAAATTTTATTGACTGGACCCCGTGAATTTTAATTCAGTACCCCTGTCCTAGGGGAAGTTTTATTAAAACCGGTGCAGCTCTGCATAGTAACTAATCAGCTTCCAGGTTCTAGTGTCAAAATTGAATTGAACAAGCTAAAGTTAGAAGCTGATTGGCTGCCATGCACAGCTGTACCAGATTTTGTGTGCTCCAGTTTTAGTAAGGCTACTTTCACACTCGGACGCCCAGCCATTAGCGCTAAAGCGGCACTAGTTTTAGCTGCACTTTTTGGACGCTATCGGGGCGATTTTTACCAATAAAAAAAAAAATGGTAAAAAGTCCCATTTTGCGGCACTTTGAAAGCACTGCCCACTCATTGGCATGCGCTAAATACAGTGTTCCCAACCCGTCACAAAGATGCTGCTTGCAGGAATTTTAGTAATGTTCCTCAACCGCACCACCCCAGTGTGAAAAGTCACACTGCAATGAATGGGAAGCTGTTTTCAGGTGCCTGAAAACCACCTCAGTGGGAAAGTAGCCTAGGCCATTTTTATGTAGAGCAACAATTATTTTGTTCAGATCCTCAGAGAGTTCTTTGCCATGAGGTGCCATGTTGAACTTCCAGTGACCAGTATGAGGGAGTGACAGAGAGAGAGATAACACCAAATTTAACACACCTGCTCCCCATTCACACCTGAGACCTTTTAACACTAACAAGTCACATGACACTGGGGAGGGAAAATGGCTGATTGGGCCTAATTTGGACATTTTCACTTAGGGGTGTACTCACTTTTGTTGCCAGTGGTTTAGACATTAATGGCTGTGTGTTGAGTTATTTTTAGGGGACAGCAAATTTACACTGTTATACAAGCTGTACACTCACTACTTTACATTGTAGCAAAGTGTAATTTCTTCAGTGTTGTCACATGAAAAGATATAATAACATATTTACAAAAACGTGAGGGTTGTACTCACTTTTGTGAAATACCGTAAATCATGATTTAAATCACTAGTGAAAAGGTTTTATTTAAATCAACTTGATTTAAATCATAATTTTTAAGGAGCAACTGTCATCTGTCCCACAGCGGCTCCTCCTCTGACCCGCTGTTGACTCACCAACAGTCTCATTTACTTTAATGGGATGGCTGGTGATATGGCAGTGACACAAAAAGGTGAGGGAAGTCGCGGCAGCAGGTGAGTGGATGTCCGCTAACAGGCGCTGCCATGATGGATCTGAAATGACAGGCGCTCTTTAAATGTAAGGACTTATTCTTGCTGGTAGTTTGAATCTTTAAAATTTGCAACAAAATGAAGGTTTCCTATTTAGAATAATTTGTCAGGTTAGTGAAACAGCGAGATCAGAACCGATTCCGCCATACAGTTTGTAATGTACATAGATTTGCAAAGCAATAGGATAAAGGATTATTCCTGAACTTTGGTTTATCTCATGGTTATTGTGACATTGTGTGAATGCAGCACTGCAGTGCATGTTATCTCAGCTGGCAGAGCTTGGATTCATTGAATGAGTTTACAAAAATGTAAATATTGCAGAATATACAGCCTCATGCTACATAACTAAACTCCATTTCATGCTGAATAAACTAAATTATTAATGTATCTTAAATAGAAAACTTTCTTTACCATTTTATAAAAAAAAAATGATGAAAAAAAAAAAAAAAAAATCTGATTTAAATAATTTTTTTTTTTAAATCATTGATTTTTCTCTACCCTGGTTCTAAAGCCTCGTACACACGATTGAATTGTTGGCCAACAAAACCGTGGAATTTTGTCCAAAGGGTGTTGGCCCAAACTTGTCTTGCATACACACGGCACACAATTGTTGGCCAACAAATACGAACGTAGTGACGTACTACATTGTTTTTCAGCTCTTTAGCGCCACCCTTTGGGCTCCTTCTGCTAATTTCATGTTAGTAGAAGTTTGGTGAGTGTTGATTCGCACTTTTAATTTTGTTTCTGAACGGCCAATACGTTAACCAGCCATGTTGCGGAATCCGAGGAGATAACATGTTTATTTATTATTGACCTTGGAGTTATTGCTTTGACATTATATTTTGGGTTAAATAATGATTTAATATGGTATATTTTTGGATACATAGAGTACACTTTTTGGTTATGTTCTATTGGCAGATAGCACGGCTAATTTTATTTTGCTTTCTTCTTTTAATACACAATAAAACAATTGTGTAGAATAATACTTGGCTTTTGTTTTACTTCAAATGACAGTTTGGGAGTAGGCAGTTACATTTAAAAAAAATACAATGTAAAATTAACAAGGGACACCAACATAGTTGTAGCTTTGATCTTAAAAACTACGGGATAATGGTGCTGTGATAACTTGCCCAAATAAAAAAAAAAAAAAAAGTATAATATTATTATTCTTGATATCACTAGAAAAAAAAGCCTTTGGAAATTTGTTTGCAATAACTCCATCGTCACCAGCAAAGCAGCTTCATTATTATCCAATTAAAGAAGAAGAGAATGTGCGCTGCATTTCAAGATTTCATAATTTGCTACGTCACAAACGTTAACCCTCCATTACAAACCTTAGTTTACAAGAGCGACCGCTTCTGGCTCGTCCTTGCTTCTGAGCATGCGTATTTGTACTTTGGACTTTTGTCTGGACTTGTGTACACACACTCGGAAAATACAACACACATTTGTCTGCAGAAAATTTGAAAACCTGCTAGCCAACATTTGTCCGCGGAAAGTCAGACAACAATTGTCCAATGAAGCATACACAATACCGCTAACAGCCTTTTATCGAACATTTCCCGTCTAAAAGTCAGATCATGTGTACACAGCTTAAGTGTACTGACAGATGAACATCAGATTTCTGACAGATAAATCCTGTGTGAAAACACAAGGATGGGCTGTATAGTACCATGCTTTTAAATTTTTTACAAAAAATTCTTTCAACTTTCTTGGGTTGTGTCATACACGCTTATGCAATAATATTGAAATACTGTCCAGCAATGCAGAGCTTTTTTTTTTGTTTTTACAGATCTATATGCAGTGCAACTTTACGCACCTATGTGAAAAACAATGGCCTGCATTTACATCAGTAAAAAAAAATAAACTCCTGAATGCTTAACCTTAAGTCATAGACCTGGAGCAGGTATGCATTTCAGGAAAGTTAAAGAAAAGTCAAAAGTCCTTTTTCTGCGTACTTAAGCTGGGTCAGTGACCCAAAGTATTGAAGCAAGATGACCAGCATGACAAACAGGCTGAGTTCACACATATGCTGCCGCGGGTTCGTGTCTGGGGTCCGGTGCACTTTAGGTGCGATTCGGGTCCAAATTTTAGCCTAAATTCACACCTGAATTGGACCCAAAGATGCACAGAACCCTTTTTGAATGCAAACCACGGCCACCCCGGAGATGTGTGAACCGGTGTTTTGTCAGATTAGGCGACCCGTCAGAATTTGTAACGAAAGTGACGTTCCGTTGCCGCCATCTTGCTGCACTCCACACTCCTCCACAGTAAGGATACATTGAGAAAGGGGAAAGCAGACATCTTGTTCTATCCACCGAAGTTTTGCATTTTACACTTATTTTTAACAGTAAACTGAGTTTATACAGTGAAATACAGTGCTTAGAACTGTGGAATTTTAAATGCAGTGGCAAATCGATTGGAGTCCTGGTCCAATGTTACTCATTTTTGTCTGTACTGCAACCTCCAGGTACTTACACAGGCTTACCCATCTAGACCATCCTTATGGCTTTAAAGCTTCTGTCAAACAATGTAAAGGGCTTAGGCTCTATACGTAAGCGCTGGTTGGCCCTGAAGGAATTCAGGTCTTCTGGCGTGGACGTGATTATGTTGCAAGAAACTCATTTTAAAGCAGATGACTCCAAACACTTCCCCATCTACTTCCTAGCCTCCGACCCTACAGGCAGGGCAGGTGTTGCGATTTTGATCAGAAAGTCATGCCCCATTAAGGTTAAAAACTCCCATGCAGACCCCCATGGTAGATACCTAATCCTAGACTGCCAATACTTTAAACACCTCTCTGACCATCGTCAACCTGTATGCTCCTAATGTTGGTCAGATTGACTTCCTTAGTGGCCTGTTTGACTCTTCCCATTATCCATCACAGCCCTTTATGATAGTTGGCGGGGACTTTAACTTGGTTATGTCCCCCACTAGAGATAGACAAACACTGTTCTCTTCAACACCCTCCAGGAAGATTGCCTCTTAAGCTACCTCCTTCTGTCAGCTTATTAGATCCCACCGACTTTTCGACTCATGGAGGATTAAACACCCCACAGTTCAGCAATTTACCTTTTATTCTTCAGCTCATGAAATGTATTCACGGCTTGATCACTTCCTTTTATCTGCCCGTCTCATCCCACATGTGGTTGACTCTGAGGTGATGCCGATTTCCTGGTCTGACCATGCCCCCATTAACCTAGATCTCCTGCTCACCCAGGCCTACCCCAGATCTTGCCATTGGCGACTCAATAACCACCTCTTACAATCTGAAAGCTCCCGCTCTGTCCTTGCGCAGAGCCTTATAGAATTTTTCCAACTAAACAGAGGGTCGGTCTCTGATTTTTCCACCCTGTGGGAAGCCCACAAGGCCATTTTTAGAGGTGCTTGCATTGCGGAGAGCTCTAGACTAAAGAGAGACAGAACCAAATATATTCGATCTCTAACTTCTGCTCTTCTCTCGGCGGAGCAGAGGCTTTTGGGCTCCCCCACGGTGGAGAGACTGCGGAGAGTCACTCTACTCAGGGAACAGATTAAAACGGCGCAACTCGATTGGGCAGCCAAATATGCTCCTCTGGATGAAGCAGAAATTCTATGAATTTTCCAATAAACCCCATAAAATGTTAGTTAATAAACTACGTCCACGCGCATTCAACTCCTTCCCTGAGTTTCTCTCCCGGCCTGACGGATCTAAGACTCGTTGCCCTCGTGAAACACCTTTGGCGATTTTTACCATAAACTTTGTAACTGTCTATCCTCCGAAAATCATTTTCACTTTACACAAGAGGAAATTTAAGTCCTTTTTCTCCAACCTGAAACTTCCCAAGCGCTCGTCAACTGATTTAGAGGCCCTAAATAAAACAGTAAAGGTAGACGAGCTCGCGGCTATTATACGGGAGCTCCCTTCGCATAAATCACCTGGCCCTGATGGTCTCCCCTATTTCTACTATAAAACCTATCTGGACATTTTGGGACCACACATGCTCACTTTATTCGATTCTCTACTTGAGGGCACCCCTCCCCACCCCCATTTTTCACACTCCTTCATCTCAGTGATCCCCAAGCCAGGTAAGGACCCCTCCATCCCAGATAATTACAGGCCTATAGCCCTTCTAAATTCGGATTACAAGATATTTACGAAAATCCTTGCTTCTAGACTGTCAGTTCTTGCCCCCAAACTTATCCACAGAGACCAGGTGGGGTTTGTCCCTGGCAGACATGCCGGAGATAACACCCGACGCACAATCGATCTGGTGGACCTTCTCGATGGGACCAATAAATCAGCGTTGCTACTTAGTTTAGATGCTCAGAAGGCCTTCGATAGGCTTAGCTGGCCTTATATGTTTGCCACGTTCAAAGTCTATGGTTTTGATGGCCCCTTTTTAAACGTGCTTGAGGCTTTATACGCAACGGTTACTGCCCAGGTACAGATGTCGTCCTTCTTGTCGCCTCGCTTCCCCTTGATGAATGGTACTCGGCAGGGGTGTCCTTTATCACCGTTGTTATTTATTTTATGCCTTGAACCCCTAGCCGAGTCCATAAGTTCTCATCCAGATATCCGTGGGGTGGCGATGCGACAGGGGAGTATAAATTATCACTCTTCGCGGACGACATCTTGCTAACTATTACCAATCCACTGGTCTCCCTCCCCTCACTGCATAAGCTACTATCATCCTTTGGGGGTATCTCTGGTTACAAAGTTAATACCTCAAAGACTGAAGCTCTACCCATACACATACCCGCTACACAACTCTCTAGGCTGAAAGAAACTTACCCTTATAGTGCAATGATTCACTCAAATAACTGGATGTTTTCTTGATGCCTTCATATTGCCACATGTTCCGTGCAAACTTTCCTACCCTATTTCAGGACATAAATAATTCCCTACTGACCTGGTCCAAATACCCTCTGTCCCTCTTGGGCAGGATCAACGTCCTCAAAATGTCAGTCTTGCCCAGATTGCTGTACCATTTTGAGACACTGCCAGTTGCCATTCCAATCCCACAGCTTAAACTTCTCCAAAGACGTTTTTTAAAATTTATATGGGCTGACAGGTCTCACCACCTTGCCAGTTCAGTGGTATTTGCGCATAGAGATCGGGGAGGTTTGGGGGCTCCGGATATTGTGAAATATTATCATGCTACTCATTTACGAATTATTACCACTTGGTCCTCTCTTAATGCCACGAGTCAGTGGGCTGCTATTGAGAAGGGGGTCCTATATGCGGTTCACCCATGCTCCTTGATCTGGGGCGCTCCATCCCCTCTGCACTCTAACCTTAGACGTCAATGTACGGCCCCAATGTCCTTTACTCTGGACTTGTGGCAAAAAAATAAATACTCCCTTTCCTCTTCCTGCCCCCCCCCCCCTCACGAATGTGTTGTTTAGCCCATGGTCTGTCTTTGGGTAGGATTTTTCCCGTGGCTGGATCCCCCCTTTTTCCAACTTAGAAACCTGATACACCCCATTTCGCGTATGCTCCATGCCTTCGAGACCTTATGTGAAAAATATGACATCCCCAAGCATTCGTTTTACTTCTACCTACAGGTTAGACACCTCTTTAGCTCCAAATCTCCGACTTTAACCCTTGATAACCCCACAGCCTTTGAACACCTTTGTGCCCAGGGTCCCCACCAACTGCATCTAATCTCCTCTATCCATCGAATCCTCCATGAGTCAACCCCCTTAAATGAACTTACACATCTCTATATGGGTAAATGGTCTCAGTTGTTGGACAAACCTATTACCCTACAGACATGGGATAGGATTTGGTCCTCTACCTTTAAATCCTCTAAGTGTGTCACGCAAAGGGAAATGGCAATTAAAATCCTTATGTTCTGGTATAGGACCCCCGATGTCATTCACAAATTTGACCCCTCAGTCTCGCCGCGTTGTTGGCGTTGAGGGCTTGACGTCGGGTCACTGTTCCATATTTTCTGGAAATGCCCCCTGATACGTCCCTTTTGGATAGCGGTGGGATCGTTGGTGGCGGGAGTGACAGGGGTGTCCCTTCCGATCGATCCCTTACACTGTTTGTTGGGTCTCTCTGTCCCAGGCCTACCAAAAAATACAAACCGGCTGATCTCCTATATTCTTTTAGCTGCTAAGAGGCTTATCCCGCTCTGCTGGCTGTCTGGCGAAACACCCCCCTGGCCTAGATTCCTCCAACTGGTGTCCGAGATACAGAGAATGGAGTATCTGACGGCCTCGGTGCATGACTTGGTTCCCCAGTTTGATAAAGTTTGGGAACCCTGGGATCGGTCGGAATATGGGGCTCCCCTTTCTGTACACCCTTCATGACCTCAGCCGCCGGTCGTAACCCCTCCTCTCTGGCATCTACTCCCATCTATCCCACTCCTATTCACCCTCTCTTTGAACTAGTCCGAGTAACCCACTCCCCCCCTAAGATTCACCAAGATGATCATGTGGATGTCTTGTTGCTTTGTCTCTCTCTGGCCTCCGGTCTATTGTCATACAGATTTTTTTTTATTCATAAACTGTATGTTATTCACTTTATATGTTATGGTTATGCAGTACACTCTTGTGCCTGCATATGTGGACATTATTCTCTTTCTTCTGTAAGTTCTCGTTTATGTTTTAATCTATATTTACCTCTGCTTATCGATTATTTCAATGCGATTATATTGTACTTGCTTTGAAATTTAATAAAAATTATTTTTAAAAAAGCAGTGGCAAGCCTGCTCATCTCACAAGTTTGCTAATCTAACAGAAGTACACTGCTTTTAGAATTCAACATCTAACAATTCATACGGAGTTCTAAGTACTGTTTTTGACTACATAACCTCAGTTTACTCAATTTAACTTTGTTAATGACACCCGCAGCAGTTTGCACAAGGCAAATCTCTTTGTAATAAAAAAAAAAAAAAACTTAGCTAGCTTTATTATTGGTACTTTGACCTATACATTTGATACCATTAAAGTCCCAAGGTTTGTTACCTCTCCAGCCCCTTTCCCTTTTTTGTCGTGTAACTCTAGTTGACTTCTAATTGTTTTGAGCTTGACATTATGTAGTTCTATATCTTGGGAATTTTTTTCCATAACATCATTTATTAGACTAGTGTAGATATTTAATTTGTCCTTCATGGTTATGCCCCAGCCTGTCCAGGATGGAAACCAAGTTCGAGACTTAGCCGAAGTAGAAAACATAGGTGGTTTTTCTCTCTTGTATAAGTTAACCCATGTACATGTATGTGATGTTCCCGAGTCTGGCCTAGAGCTGACATGACTGGTACCAATTGTACTAAATAACACCATCCTTTCACTCCTGCGGGGATCCATAGGAAACAAATTATACCACAGCATATGTATGTATTGTTTCCCAATTAAAAACTTCTTAGAGAACTACAATGGGGCTCAGCTCCAGCCTCAAGCGCAGCACTAACAAGTCTATCCACAAGTATCCCATAGGTTGTATTCCTGTATGTAGTAAGTTTACTAATGGTGTTTTTAAGGGATTGATTTTTGTAACTACACACATGACCTGTATATGTAAAATTACTGGTGCGGATGGGAATACCCTTTGAAATGTTAAATACTGACTTGGAACACATACCTATTGCGTTGGATGTATTGTCTAACTGAACACACCACTCGGGCTCATGTGTCCTTCCTAAAGTGTAAAACATAACACTCTGATTGCGGTACCCTTCTAAGACATACTTAAGACTAGAGCATTTTCCAATAATGACTTGAGGTTTTGAGGGACAGCTAAAAGTGGGATCTTAGCAGTTTCTGGATTTAATTTACTACAAATCCAGCATTTTTCATATCCTGACTTTCTAGCATAAGCATATTTAAATTTTAACAGTAACCTTTTTCCTGAAAAACCTGTTTCATTGATCAATTCATTAGAGACATCTTTTACTGCGATTTCTGAGGTGAAAGTCAGTATGGGTGGTGTGTATTTCGCTTTTACCATATGAGTTTCAAGGCTCCTTAGTCATCGGGATGATAGATACAGTTAGTCATTATCCACACTGGGACAAAGATCAGAAGTAGAAACATTACCAGAAGGCAAAAGGCCTTCCCAGAAGTCTGTGGTAAAATGAGTGACATCACTGTCCTTTATTTCTGTGCTTGTCTTTTGAGGACAAAAGCCTTTCAATTCCTGGGCTTCTTTATCCTAATGGCATGAATCCAGGTAGGACTTTCCTCGGTAAGGATGGCGGTCCTGGTGATGGCTACCACTTTGGTCACTGGTCCGCATGGAACCTCTTGGGGCTTTCGACCTTTCTTAAACCTCTGGACCATAACTTGATCACTGACCTGGAACGGGTGGATTGGTACCTGTGAAGGAGAGGTGCGAGCTACTCTTCTTTCAACAATATCAAGAGTTTCAATCAGTTTTTTTTACATATTCCTCCTGTATTTGTTCCATATCACCCTTCTCCACCATCAAAGGATGATTAGCCCACAGTGCAGGGGCGGATCCAGGGGGGGTGGCAACGGGTCAATTGCCCCCTCCGAGAATACCGGCAGCTGATGACAGCAAAGCCGGTTCCGCGGGTCCAATCGCGGCCGGTTCCGCAGGTCCAATCGCGGCCGGTTCCGCGGGTACCAGCGGGCCGGTTCCGCGGGTCCAATCGCGGCCGGTTCCGCGGGTACCCGCGCTGAGTGGATGGGTGAGGGGGGGGGCAGCTGGGCAGCTTAGGAGGGCTGCTGGCCAATCAGGAAGCCAGCAGGCAGGGGAGCAGGGAGATGACATCATCTCTCACTGCCCTGCATCCCTCCAGTCCTGCCCTCACTGTGTAGGAAGCTGTGTGCAGCAGAGAGATTGCATCATCTCTCTGCTGCCTATCTTCACTCTGGGACCCAACAAAAGACCACCTTAGCAGAAAAGTGACACAGTAGGTGACAATCCGCAATGTGTGGCAGGCTTCGTGGCAAGTGGCAATCCGCAATGTGTGGCAGACTACGTGGCAAGTGGCAATCCGCAATGTGTGGCAGACTACGTGGCAAGTGGCAATCCGCAATGTGTGGCAGACTACGTGGCAAGTGACAATCCGCAATGTGTGGCAGACTACGTGGCAAGTGACAATCCGCAATGTGTGGCAGACTACGTGGCAAGTGGCAATCCGCAATGTGTGGCAGACTACGTGGCAAGTGGCAATCCGCAATGTGTGGCAGACTACGTGGCAAGTGGCAATCCGCAATGTGTGGCAGACTACGTGGCAAGTGGCAATCCGCAATGTGTGGCAGACTACGTGGCAAGTGGCAATCCGCAATGTGTGGCAGACTACGTGGCAAGTGGCAATTCGCAATGTGTGGCAGGTGACGTGGCAAGTGACAATCCGCAATGTGTGGCAGGTGACCTGGCAAGTGACAATCCGCAATGTGTGGCAGGTGGCGTGGCAAGTGACAATCCGCAATGTGTGGCAGGTGACGTGGCAAGCGACAATCCGCAATGTGTGGCAGGTGACGTGGCAAGTGGCAATCCGCAATGTGTGGCAGGTGACGTGGCAAGTGACAATCCGAAATGTGTGGCAGGCAACGTGGCAAGTGACAATCCGCAATGTGTGGCAGGTGACGTGGCAAGTGACAATCCGCAATGTGTGGCAGGCTACGTGGCAAGTGGCAATCCGCAATGTGTGGCAGGTGACGTGGCAAGTGACAATCCGCAATGTGTGGCAGGCTACGTGGCAATCCGCAATGTGTGGCAGGCAACGTGGCAAGTGACAATCCGCAATGTGTGGCAGGTGACGTGGCAATCCGCAATGTGTGGCAGGCAACGTGGCAAGTGACAATCCGCAATGTGTGGCAGGTGACGTGGCAAGTGACAATCCCCAATGTGTGGCAGGTGACGTGGCAAGTGGCAATCCACAATGTGTCAGGCGACGTGGCAAGTGACAATCCGCAATGTGTGGCAGGTGACGTGGCAAGTGGCAATCCGCAATGTGTGGCAGGCAACGTGGCAAGTGACAATCCGCAATGTGTGGCAGGTGACGTGGCAAGTGGCAATCCGCAATGTGTGGCAGGCAACGTGGCAAGTGACAATCCGCAATGTGTGGCAGGTGACGTGGCAAGTGACAATCCACATTTGGTGGCAGGCGACATGGCAAGTGACATCCTCAGGGCTCCCACTGATTCTGCATTATGGTGAGATGAACCATTTAATTTTATATTACAATGTATTAATAGAAATAATGCGCTTCAATCATCCTGACACCATAACAACCATGGTGCCGTAAATGATTGAAGCGCAAATACCAGCCATTTCCCATATAAATTGCCCCCAAAAAAACATATTTTATAGCAGTGCCCCTCCCGAGACTAGACTCTGGATCCGCCCCTGCCACAGTGTAGGGAATGGCCTACCCATGACTACCTCAAAGGGGGAATAACCCATCACACTGTGAGGGGTCATTCTGATTTCAGCTAATACAGCTGGGAGAACTTTTTTCCATTTGCCAAAATTCCCACCCGTAGCTTTCCTTATCCTGTCTTTAATTGTACTATTCATTCTCTCTACAATCCCTTAACACTGTGGATGGTAGGGGAGGTGAAATGTCCAGTCCATTTTTAGTACTTTTGCAAGATCTTGGCAGATTTTAGCTGTGAAAACTGGGCTATTGTCTGAATTTATTTGCAATGGACATCCCCATCTAGGAATAATTTCCTGTGTGAGGATCTTCACCACAGTTTGTGCACTTTCATTGTTGGTGACAAAGATTTATGGCCAGCGTGACATCATGTCCACTATGACCAAAAGGTATTGTTGTTTCTTTCCTTCTTTGGGCATATGTGTAAAGTCTATCTGTAAATGGGTAAACGGCGTTGTTGAGTACTCAAGATGTTCATGCTGGGCTTTCTTTGGGTTTGTTGGATTGTTCCTAATGCAAGTGACACATCTCCGTACAAAAGCTATGACTAGATTAGGTTATCCTGAAATGAAAAAATATCTGCATCTAGGAGTTTACATGTGGCCTGCCAGCCCTTGTGACCCAGTCCATGGTATTGTGTAATGAACAGGGGGCGCTAGCAACAGGAATACACGGTTTCCCCTCTTTGCAGATTAATCCTGTTTTAGGATCCTTCTGTACCATCCCATCACAGTTCCATTGTGCAATATCATCAGGGGTAGCAAAAGCCTACAGTTCCGTGAGCCAATGTGTCTCTTTCAGGGAACATGGCTGAGGTGTTAGCATGAGCATTTGAATGTCTGCCTTTTGTGTAGATGCAGCTTCTTTGGCGATTTTGTCTGCTAGTGCATTACCTTTAGCTATATCAGTCATTTGGCCTGTATGTGCCTTACAGTGCATGATAGCTAGTTTTGAAGGCAACTGAATTGCATCTAGTAATGCTATGACTAGGTCAGAGTGTGAGATGCTCTATCTGCTGCTACATATCCCCTGCAAAGCCATATTACACCATAGTCCCAGGCCACACCATGAGCATACCTGGAATCTGTGTAAATGTTTACCTCTTTTCCTGCAAACAGCTGGCATGCACGGTTTAATGCTATCAATTCAGCAGCCTGTGCAGACTGATAGGGTATTGGATTGGGCTCGAGGACAGTATCCAGCAGTTGGACTACAGCATATCCTGCATGATAGACATTATCACTGTCTGCTGCAAGAGCCATCAATAAAAACTTTGTGCAGTAGGGATTGGCACTGAAAGCATATCTGCTCTAGGTGAAGTGTCCTGATGTATTTATTGTGTACAGTCATGAGGTGGTGGTAAGTCATCCTGTTCTCCTTTAAGACCTAATAAATCATTTAAAATTGGAGCTGGGCCAGAGTTAATGTTTGAGCTTTTTATTTTCAGGTTTGGATTGGATAGGAGGATGACTTCATACCCACTCAATCTTTGTGCTGACATATGTTGAGTATGTAAAGTTTTGAGGAGTGTGGTAACATTGTATGAAGTATTATGACCCAAGGTGCATTGTGTTGCCATCTCTACAACCATTACACAAGAAGCCAGTGCTCTAAGGCACGCAGGCATGCCTTGTAGCTGTACTGGAACCACCTTCGATAAAAAAAAGCTATAGGGCGCAGTTTCCCACCATGTTCCTGAGCCAGTACTCCTGCCATGATTCTGCAATTTTCCCTGGCAACACAAGGGAAACATTTTGCCAAACTCAGGGAGGCCGAGGCTCGGGCTGGTAACTATTGCACATTTCAACATGGCAAAAGCATTTAACATCTCATCAGACCATTTTACAATATCAGGCATTTCAGAGAGGGTTGCTTGTCTCAATATATTATCATAGAAAAAACAGTCAGGTATCCATTGGCGGCAATAACCAATCATTCCAAGAAAGGTTAGCATGTCTTTCTTGGTAAGTGGGCGGGGCAGACCCACTAGAGCACAGCTCTTTTGTAACTGACTTTCCTAACTCCCGGAGACAGAACACACCCTAGGTACTCAACATCCTGTTTACACCATTGTAATTTTTTTTCTTAGACACTTTGTGACCACATGTATGTAACCATTTCAGTAAGGATAGGCTATCAGCTCAGCAGTCCTCCTCTGAAGAAATACAAATCAAAAGATCATTAACATATTGCAACAGTACAGAACCATGAGGGGCAGTCCAAGGCCTGAGGGTGGCATGGAGTACTATAGAATAGACCACAGGTGAGTTTATATAACCCTGGGGCATTCTACACCAGGTAAACTGGCGATTGTGTTGGTCAATCAACATAGTAAAAGCAAAGAGTGGTCGTGTCTAGTGATGGCCGAACGGTTCGCCCGGCGGTCGTTTCGCGGCGAATTTCCGACTTTCGCCGTCCGCGGGTTCGAACGCCTTTTTCCGTCGTTCGCCCCGGCGGACTTACGTGTTTAATGTATACAAGAACTTTAACCTTTCGTGACACGTTTATCATGTGTTACAGGACAACCAATTGAGACATGACAGCTCATGGACACTTGGACATTCCCCCTAACCTATAAATACACCCGATCCGGTGGCCATTTTACATTCTTTCTTCTGTCACTGTAGGGAAAGGATCCTGTGTGGAGTAGGGACAGAGAAAACGCTAGCTATTTGGTACACAAAAGTTCTTTTCAGGACTGGTATAGGTGTTAGGTCAGCAGCCTGAGTTTCTTTTGTCAGTTTAGATAAAGGGACAGAGCGCTGTATGCTGCTATTTTAGGGACAGCTCAGCCAGATTAGTCTTTCTTCATCATCATCATCATCATCATCATTAGCTGTTACTATCAGGTCCACAAAAGAGCTGTTCCAGCTAATCGTTCCAGCCTACTCTTTTTTGCCAATTTGTATAGGGACAGGCAGGAAGCAGTGTTGTCAGGCAGTGAGGATAATTTTAAAGACTTGCTGTTACTATTAGTTCCACAAAGGTTCTTTTCAGGACTGGTATCAGTGGTACGGTAATAGGCTTGTACACGTATAATATTCTTTCTTCCAAATATAGAAAGAATATTATACTTGACTGCTGCCCTTCTGCTGCAGTCTGCTAATCATTCACAACTCACTTGTTCCACAAAAGTTCTTATAAGGACTGGTAACTTGGTCTGTCTAGGGTGCTACGGTACATAGGCTTGGGTGCGGTACAGTCTGCTGTTCTGTAAGGACCGCTATCGGTCCACAATAGATAGGGTTGCCGTGCACTACTGCTGACCGCTGCCCTATACTGCAGCAGTCCTTCAGCGGTATAGGGACTGACGCACAGTCTGCTAAACACTAATACACAACCTGCTTGGTCCACAAAAGTTCTTATAAGGACTGGTAACTTGGTATAGGGTGCTACGGTACATAGGCCTGAGTGCGTTACAGTCTGCTGTTCTGTAAGGACCGCTATCGGTCCACAATACATAGGGTTGCCGTGCACTACTGCTGACCGCTGCCCTATACTGCAGCAGTCCTTCATTGGTATAGGGACTGACGTACAGTCTGCTAATCACTAACACACAACCTGCTTGGTCCACAAAAGTTCTTATAAGGACTGGTAACTTGGTATAGGGTGCTACGGTACATAGGCCTGAGTGCGTTACAGTCTGCTGTTCTGTAAGGACCGCTATCGGTCCACAATACATAGGGTTGCCGTGCACTACTGCTGACCGCTGCCCTATACTGCAGCAGTCCTTCATTGGTATAGGGACTGACGTACAGTCTGCTAATCACTAACACACAACCTGCTTGGTCCACAAAAGTTCTTATAAGGACTGGTAACTTGGTATAGGGTGCTACGGTACATAGGCCTGAGTGCGTTACAGTCTGCTGTTCTGTAAGGACCGCTATCGGTCCACAATACATAGGGTTGCCGTGCACTACTGCTGACCGCTGCCCTATACTGCAGCAGTCCTTCATTGGTATAGGGACTGACGTACAGTCTGCTAATCACTAACACACAACCTGCTTGGTCCACAAAAGTTCTTATAAGGACTGGTAACTTGGTATAGGGTGCTACGGTACATAGGCCTGAGTGCAGTACAGTCTGCTGTTCTGTAAGGACCGCTATCGGTCCACAATACATAGGGTTGCCGTGCACTACTGCTGACCGCTGCCCTATACTGCAGCAGTCCTTCAGCGGTATAGGGACTGACGCACAGTCTGCTAAACACTAACACACAACCTGCTTGGTCCACAAAAGTTCTTATAAGGACTGGTAACTTGGTATAGGGTGCTACGGTACATAGGCCTGAGTGCGTTACAGTCTGCTGTTCTGTAAGGACCGCTATCGGTCCACAATACATAGGGTTGCCGTGCACTACTGCTGACCGCTGCCCTATACTGCAGCAGTCCTTCATTGGTATAGGGACTGACGTACAGTCTGCTAATCACTAACACACAACCTGCTTGGTCCACAAAAGTTCTTATAAGGACTGGTAACTTGGTATAGGGTGCTACGGTACATAGGCCTGAGTGCGTTACAGTCTGCTGTTCTGTAAGGACCGCTATCGGTCCACAATACATAGGGTTGCCGTGCACTACTGCTGACCGCTGCCCTATACTGCAGCAGTCCTTCATTGGTATAGGGACTGACGTACAGTCTGCTAATCACTAACACACAACCTGCTTGGTCCACAAAAGTTCTTATAAGGACTGGTAACTTGGTATAGGGTGCTACGGTACATAGGCCTGAGTGCGTTACAGTCTGCTGTTCTGTAAGGACCGCTATCGGTCCACAATACATAGGGTTGCCGTGCACTACTGCTGACCGCTGCCCTATACTGCAGCAGTCCTTCAGCGGTATAGGGACTGACGCACAGTCTGCTAAACACTAACACACAACCTGCTTGGTCCACAAAAGTTCTTATAAGGACTGGTAACTTGGTATAGGGTGCTACGGTACATAGGCCTGAGTGCGTTACAGTCTGCTGTTCTGTAAGGACCGCTATCGGTCCACAATACATAGGGTTGCCGTGCACTACTGCTGACCGCTGCCCTATACTGCAGCAGTCCTTCATTGGTATAGGGACTGACGTACAGTCTGCTAATCACTAACACACAACCTGCTTGGTCCACAAAAGTTCTTATAAGGACTGGTAACTTGGTATAGGGTGCTACGGTACATAGGCCTGAGTGCGTTACAGTCTGCTGTTCTGTAAGGACCGCTATCGGTCCACAATACATAGGGTTGCCGTGCACTACTGCTGACCGCTGCCCTATACTGCAGCAGTCCTTCATTGGTATAGGGACTGACGTACAGTCTGCTAATCACTAACACACAACCTGCTTGGTCCACAAAAGTTCTTATAAGGACTGGTAACTTGGTATAGGGTGCTACGGTACATAGGCCTGAGTGCAGTACAGTCTGCTGTTCTGTAAGGACCGCTATCGGTCCACAATACATAGGGTTGCCGTGCACTACTGCTGACCGCTGCCCTATACTGCAGCAGTCCTTCATTGGTATAGGGACTGACGTACAGTCTGCTAATCACTAACACACAACCTGCTTGGTCCACAAAAGTTCTTATAAGGACTGGTAACTTGGTATAGGGTGCTACGGTACATAGGCCTGAGTGCAGTACAGTCTGCTGTTCTGTAAGGACCGCTATCGGTCCACAATACATAGGGTTGCCGTGCACTACTGCTGACCGCTGCCCTATACTGCAGCAGTCCTTCATTGGTATAGGGACTGACGTACAGTCTGCTAATCACTAACACACAACCTGCTTGGTCCACAAAAGTTTTTATAAGGACTGGTAACTTGGTATAGGGTGCTACGGTACATAGGCCTGAGTGCAGTACAGTCTGCTGTTCTGTAAGGACCGCTATCGGTCCACAATACATAGGGTTGACGTGCACTACTGCTGACCGCTGCCCTATACTGCAGCAGTCCTTCAGCGGTATAGGGACTAAGAGTTTTGTCACAGGGTGATTTAAAAAATGACAGGCAGAGGAAGAGGCAGGCCCTTCCGCAGGGGTGGTAGGGGTAGGGCAGGAGCAACAGCCTTGAGCCAAAGTGGGAAGTTGCAGAAGGTGCGTTCAATTACTTTAAAGGACGCACCAGACTTGGTTGAGTGGCTCACTCAGCCTTATTCTTCTGCACCCTCCTCATCCTCTCGATCTGCACCCTCTTCTTCACTCTCTGCTATGTGCACCCCCAAAGACACTACCACCAACAACACGACCACCACCACCACCACCACATACCTTCCGCTTGAGTCACTGGAATTATTTTCCGATCCATATCAAGAGGACATTTCTGATGCGCAGCCACTCTTGGTATTGGATCAGGAAGAGGAGGCAGCAACAAGCGCTACTCAGCAGTCTGACGCCAGTACCCAGATCAGCCCAAGGAGGAGGTTGGTCCCCGGTGTTGCTGCCTACTCTACTTATAGCGGTGGGGAAGGTGACGTTGATGATGACGTGTCTAGTGATGTCACGTGGGTGCCCACAAGAGAGGAAGAGGAGGGGAGTTCAGAGGGAGATATGGACCAGCAGATAGGGAGGAGAAGCAGCAATGACTTACATTGCACAGCAGGGACAAAGCAGACTGCAAATGTATCAGGAGCGAGTCATCGACCATGTACGGTCACATCTGGCGCTCCCAGGACACCGGCACATGGCTCCGCAGTGTGGGCTTTTTTTAACGTGTCCGCTGCTGACAATAGCGTTGCCATCTGCAATCTTTGCAGTCAACGCGTTAGTCGCGGTAAGCCCAATACTCACCTAGGGACGACCGCCTTAAGAAGGCACATGAGCAGCCATCACCGAGCCCAGTGGGAGCAACGGAACACACAAAGCCACACTGCAGGCTCTCACCGTCCAGCCTCGTCTTCTACTTCTCCTTCTCCTCTCTCCTCACAATTGTCCTCCACTCCACCTTCCATCACGCCAAGCTCACATTTTTCTGCAAAAAGGCAGGCTTCCGTGGGCCTAATGTTTGAGCGTAAAAAAATGATGACGCCGGATAACCCTCTTGCCCAACGGTTGGCGGCTGGCTTGTCAGAACTCATAGCCCGCCAACTACTGCCATATAAACTGGTGGACTCGGAGGCCTTTCGCAAATTTGTGGCCATTGGAACACCACAATGGAAGGTCCCAGGAAGGAAGTATTTCTCACAGAAGGGCATCCCAGAGCTATATGGCCATGTTCAGCGGCAAGTGAATGTATCTCTGGCACACAGTGTCGGTGCCAAGATACATCTGACCACAGACACGTGGTCTAGCAAACACGGGCAGGGAAGGTATATCAGTTTTACTGCCCACTGGGTGAACCTTCTGACGGCCGTCAAGCATGTAACCCGTGGCACCCGTGTAGATTTGGTTTTACCGCCACGGATTGCATGCAGGCCTGACTCTTCTTCTCCTCCTCCTACTCCATCCTCCTCCCTCTCCTCCTCAGCTGCCTCCTCCTTTTCCGCTGCTAGCGTCTCTTCCACTGCACCGCCCAAGCTCCCCAGAACCTATTCCACATGCCAGGTGAGACGTTGCCATGCCGTGCTGCGTCTGTTGTGCCTGGAAGCAAAGAGCCACACTGGCCCGGCACTCCTTTCAGCTTTGCGTTCACAGGCAGATGAGTGGCTAACACCGCTCAATTTGACAGTTGGTAAAGTGGTGTGTGACAACGGTGCCAATCTGCTTAGCGCATTGAAACAGGGCAAAATCACGCACGTGCCGTGCATGGCACACGTCTTAAACTTGGTCGTGCAGCGATTCCTTGTCAAATACCCTGGGGTCCAGGACATCTTGCGGCAGGCAAGGAAAATCTCGGCCCATTTCAGAAGATCTTACACGGCCATGGCTCGCCTTGCTGACATTCAGCGGCGACACCATCTGCCGGTCAGACGTCTTATTTGCGATTGCCCGACGCGATGGAACTCAACCTTCTATATGCTTGATAGGCTGCTCCAGCAGAAACGTGCAGTTAACGTCTACCTGTATGAACTCTGCGAAAGAAACGGTTCTGGGGAGCTGGGTTTTTTTTCACCGCGCCAGTGGCTGCTCATGCGCGACACATGCAGACTTCTGCGGCCATTTGAGGAGATCACCAAACTGGTCAGTCGCAGCCATGGCGCCATCAGTGACATGGTACCTTATGCCTTCTTTCTGGAGCGTGCATTGCGTCGTGTCATTGATCAGGCTGTGGAGGAGCAGGAGCGGGAAGATGAGGAAGTCGCAATGCTGGATGAATTCCCAGGGGGGGCTACTCTATCTGAGACAAGTCAACAACAGGAGTCTGATGAGGAGTCAGAGGAGGATGGTGCCGGGGCGGATGAGCAGGAGCAAGAAGAGCATGCTTTAAACCTTTCTGGGATCCCTGTTGTGCGAGGATGGGGAGAGGAGAATGAAGAGGACGACATTATCCTGGATGATGAGCAGGAGCCAGGCCACCACACCGCTTCCACTTTAGTGCAAATGGGGGCCTTCATGCTCCAGTGTTTTAATAGGGACCCCCGTATAAAAAGCATGAGGGTCAAGGACCAGTACTGGGTGGCAACGTACTTAGACCCCCGGTACAAACACAAAATGGCGGAAATGTTACCGCCGTCGCAGAGGGCTGTCAGAATGCAGCACTTCCAGGCCTTGCTTCGAGAAATGCTGCATTCTGCTTTTGCGTGCGCTGGCAGAGGAGCAATTCCCACTCCCAGAGAAGGATTTGCGGGTACCAATCCAACAGCGCCTGCAAGAAGAGGCCGGTTTGAAGATGTGTTGGTGACTTCGGATATGAGGTCATTCTTTCAGCCGACCCATCGACAGGTGTCATCCGGATCCAGCATCAGGGAACGCCTAGACCGTCAGGTGTCCGACTACATTGGGTTAACGGCCGATGTGGACGCTCTGAGGAGTGATGAACCCCTAGACTACTGGGTGGGCAGGCTTGACCTCTGGCCAGAGCTTGCCCAATTTGCAATCGAACTGTTGGCTTGCCCCTCATCCAGTGTCCTGTCCGAAAGGACGTTCAGCGCAGCAGGGGGGATTGTGACCGATAAGCGTACTCGCCTAGCTCACCACAGTGTTAACTACCTCACATTTCTAAAAATGAATGAGGCATGGATCTCGGAGGAATTCAACACATGTGATCAGTAGACCATGTATATGTCTATAAACAATTTTTGGAATCAAGCACACAGACCTTCTTAATTCATTTGGCTCACTTCCCTGACCCAAAAAAGCACACCGTACTATATGCCCCTACCCTCCTCTTTGAAGAGGTTGAGCGGTGTCATATTTCTACTGGGGCTGCTTATTATGAGGGGTTCCCACCATCCCTGTGCTGTGCTGACTTCCTCCTGGGTGTTCTTATTATGAGGGGCTCCCACCATCCCTGTGCTGTGCTGACTTCCTCCTGGGGGTTCTTATTATGAGGGGATCACACCATCCCTGTGCTGTGCTGACTTCCTCCTGGGGGTTCTTATTATGAGGGGATCACACCATCCCTGTGCTGTGCTGACTTCCTCCTGGGGCTGCTTACGGTGCTGCTGTCAGCGCTGTATGTCACGGAGCTGCTGTCAGCGCTGTATGTCACGGAGCTGCTGTCAGCGCTGTATGTCACGGAGCTGCTGTCAGCGCTGTATGTCACGGAGCTGCTGTCAGCGCTGTATGTCACGGAGCTGCTGTCAGCGCTGTATGTCACGGAGCTGCTGTCAGCGCTGTATGTCACGGAGCTGCTGTCAGCGCTGTATGTCACGGAGCTGCTGTCAGCGCTGTATGTCACGGAGCTGCTGTCAGCGCTGTATGTCACGGTGCTGCTGTCAGCGCTGTATGTCACGGAGCTGCTGTCAGCGCTGTATGTCACGGAGCTGCTGTCAGTGCTGTATGTCACGGAGCTGCTGTCAGCGCTGTATGTCACGGAGCTGCTGTCAGCGCTGTATGTCACGGAGCTGCTGTCAGCGCTGTATGTCACGGTGCTGCTGTCAGCGCTGTATGTCACGGAGCTGCTGTCAGCGCTGTATGTCACGGAGCTGCTGTCAGTGCTGTATGTCACGGAGCTGCTGTCAGCGCTGTATGTCACGGAGCTGCTGTCAGCGCTGTATGTCACGGAGCTGCTGTCAGCGCTGTATGTCACGGTGCTGCTGTCAGCGCTGTATGTCACGGAGCTGCTGTCAGCGCTGTATGTCACGGAGCTGCTGTCAGCGCTGTATGTCACGGTGCTGCTGTCAGCGCTGTATGTCACGGAGCTGCTGTCAGCGCTGTATGTCACGGTGCTGATGTCAGTGCTCTGTATTACGGTGCTGCTGTCAGTGCTCTGTATCTCCTGCACCCTCTTGTTTGCCTACCCTGGTCCCTGACCTTCCCTCTCCTCCATTGCCTTCATTAGCTCCATAGTCCTGAATTGTCAGAACAATTTCCCAAATAAAAAAAAAATGCTTGTAGTTATCGATCCCAAATTCACCTCATACATGTATTATGCTATTGTCCAGGTGGTGGGACTACGTGCTACCCCCTAATAATTACCACGTGGCCGCAAATTCGACCTAAAGGTTTGCGAAATTCGCCTCCCATTGAAGTCAATGGAGCCCGCGGCGAACGGTCGTTTTCGCGAACGTTTGTGCCCGTTCGCGTTTCGCGTTCGCGAAACGTCCCGTCGGAAGTTCGTCCATCACTAGTCGTGTCTCCTTGTCTACAAGGACAGAGAAAAAAAGCACTCTTTAAATCAACCCCAGTAAAACATTTGGCTGTTGCTGGAATGGAGGACAGTAGTGATGGAACATTAGGTACAATGGATGCTATTGGGACTATGAGGTCCTTTATGGCCCTCAAGTCCTGTACAAATCTGAAGGAGCCATCCGGTTTCTTTACAGGTTTAACAGGTGTGTTGTATGGAGAAATAATCTCCAGGATCTCATCATGCAGAAACTTTTTCACCATTGGCACTATGCCATCCATCTTTTCCTTATGCCGCGTACACATGATCGGACTTTCCAGCAGACAATTCACGGACTTTGCAGCGCAGGTTCACCGGACTTTCTGAACGAGCGGACTTGCACACACACAAACTGACTTTCCGGTGGGCTAGGTCCGATGGACTTCCCGTTTGGCGAAGGTCCGACTGACTTTCAAAATTAATGGACTTGGCCACACACAGACTAAAGTTCGTTCATTTTGAACGGGACTCCAGGTACGACGGGACTAGAGAAGGAAGTCAATCTCGCTGCTTTCATCAGCGACATTGACACCTTGCGAGCTCCGTCGCCTGGTATGGATTTTAGGGGTAACCCCCACGCCGAAAAAAATGGTGTGGGGGTCCCCCAAAATTCATACCAGACCCTTGTCCGAGCACGTAGCCCAGCTGGTCAGGAAAGGGGGTGGGGATGAGTGAGCGCCCTCCCTCCTGAACCGTACCAGGCCGAATGCCTCAACATGGGGGTGTGGGTGTTTTGGGAAGGGGGGTGCCCTGCAGACCCCCCACCCCAAAGCGCCTTGTCCCCATGTTGACAACCCTGGTCGTTGGTTGTCGGAGTCCAGGAGCCCCCTTTAATAAGGGGGCCCCCAGATCCCGGCCCCCCCACCCTATGTGAATTAGTATGGGGTACATCATACCCCTACCCATTCACCTGGGGGGAAAAGTGTCAATAAAAAAAAAAACACACTACACAGGTTATTAAAGTCGTTTATTAGACAGCTCCGGGGGTCTACTTTCGACTTTGTGGTCTTCTTCCGACTGTGCTTTCCGGTTCTTCTTGCCAGGCTCCTCCATTATCTTCTGCTCTTTTATTGCTCTTTTGCTAGCAGAGGAGCCCGGCTTTCTCCTTCGTCGCCATCTTCTTCCTCTTCCTTCTTCTGTTCTTCCAATGTTGACACAACGCTCTTTCCTGCTGCTCTCTCCCACTGTAATGCCGTGGACACGGCGTCACACAGTGACCACGCCCCTTGTGACATCGCAGTCCTGGGGCATGCTGGGACTGTGGTGTCATAAGGGACGGGGTCACCGTGACATTACCCGGTGACCACGCCCCTTATGCCTATATAAGTCGTCTCGCACCGTGTCCATGGCATTACAGCAGGAGAGAGCATTGTGTCAACATCGGAAGAACAGTGGAAGAAGGAAGAAAGAAGAAGACGAAGGAGAAAGCCGGGCTCCTCCGCTAGCAAAAGAGAAGACGATAGCGGAGGAGCATGGCAAGAATAACCGGAAAGCGCGGAGAAGTCGGAAGAAGACCCCCAAAGCTGTCTAATAAACTACTTTAAAAACCTCGTAGAAAATATATATAAATAGTTAGAGTCCTGAAAACAAGAGTCCACTTATTATATATAGCAGCGCATAAACATGCACGTCTGTTCAAAAGACCTTCATTAAGTGCTCATGAAGTAATGGTGATTGGATACAGTTCAAGTTGTGAAAGGGGAGAGATACAAACAGCTTCCCCCTCACGATCCACCATTTGTGCTCCAAAACGAGAGCCCCTTTTGGGGATGCACTCACCAAAATTCTAAAAAGTTTGAGCCTTTATGGTATCAAAACAAATTACTTCTTGGCCGCTAGATGTCTCAATAGTGGGAGGTCCGATGTTTTTCATATAAAAGGAAAAGATGTGCCAACATAGCATAATATTGCTTCAACCTTTTTATTAAAATCACCCATACAAATAAAATATGCATACCAAAACAATGGAAACAATCGCTTAGAATCTAAATGTGTACTGTGCCTTTTTCCTTGTTCGGTATAACTCAGCAACCACGGACGTCCGCTCTATAGATTGATTCGCTTCCTGGTGCCTTGGTTATCCAGTACTCTGTAAATTCTCCTAAGGTCATCAAAACCTTTTCAAGTGTCCCCAAAACACTATATGACCCCTGAGATCATGACTGGTCAACTTTTATCCATACTTACGAGAGGTTCTATAACCCAACAGCCAGGCCACACACCTGGACTCCGGAAAGTCAATTTCACTCAATAAGAATAAGATTAACTTACCTAATCCGTTAAGAGTAGGCCTTCCATCTTTGTTAAGGGTAGAGCTCCATCCATCCTGGACGAGCTCCCAGTGCTGTTAGGGTTAATCCTGTGTCTAGGGGGGTCCCTTCAACCTCTCAGACCTCAGATCCGATGTATTATGCAATTTCAGATATATCCAGAGTCAAGTCCCAAAACAGATGACACTCACATGGTACTATATTCTGGGAACTGACTGTATTTGATTTGCATCCTAGCGTCTTTATGGAAAATTGCAAGTCACACAAAAAAATTCATAAGACATGCGCAGTAGATATTAAGGAGGTTATAGCTGGTTAAGAATAGAAGCTTTTGTTCATTGTTCTACAGTTGCTGAAGGAATGCTGAGAATATGTGTGAAAGTGTAGATAAGGAGTGTGTGAGAACAAATGAGTTAGAAGAATCTCATGCCGAGACAGATATTAAGTTAAAGGGGTGTTCAAACTGTACATATCAGAAATGGAAATATGTGAATATTAAGATGGCTGACAAACAAGATGGAGTTTTAGCATAACCTTTCACTTTTTTTCATACAAATAGAGCTTTTCGTTTAGTGGTATTTGATCACCTCTGGGTTTTTTGCGCTATAAATGAAAAAACACTGAAAATTTCGGGAAAAAAACACATTTTCTGTGATAAAATTTTCCAAATTATTAATTTTTCTTCATAAATTTTGGCCATAATTTATACTGCTACATATCTTTGGTAAAAAAATTAACCCAAATTAGTGGATATTATTTGGTCTGTGTGAAAGTTAGAAAGTCTGCAAGCTGTGGTGCAAATCAGAAAAAATCTCTCATTTCTTCTGACCCGAACAAGCCACGAAAGTACAAATACCCCCCCAAATTACCCCTGTTTTTGAAAGTAGGCATTCCAAGGTATTTAAACACTTAAGCCTCGGACCATTTGGCTGGTCAGTGACCAGAGGACTTTTTACAATTTGGCACTGCGCTGCTTTAACTGGTAATTGCGCAGTCATGCAATGTTGTACCCAAACAAAATTTGCGTCCTTTTTTCCCACAAATAGAGCTTTCTTTTAAAGGTAGTTGATTGACTCTGCGATTTTTTTTTGCGATATAAACGTAAAAAAATCCAAGAAACTCAATTTTAGTCATACATTTAGGCCAAAATGTATTCAGCCACATGCCTGTCAATAAGCATATATTTATTGGTTTGCACAAAAGTTGTCACGTCTACAAACGAAGGTACATTTTCTGGAATTTACGCAGCTTTTAGTTTATGACTGCCTATCTCATTTCTTGAGGTGCTAAAATGGCAGGGCAGTACAAACCCCCTCCAAATTACCCCATTTTGGAAATGTAGACACCCTAAGGAAATTGCTAACAGGCATGTTGAGCCCATTGAATATTTTATTTTTTTGTCCCAAGAGATTAAATGACAAAAAAAAAAAAGGAGGGGGGTGGGGGTTTACAAGAAGTTGTCACTAAATGATATATTGCTCACACATGCCATGGTTATATGTGGAATTGTACCCCAAAATACATTCTGCTGCTTCTCCTGAGTACGGTGATACCACGTGTTAGACTTTTTGGGAGCCTAGCCGCGTACGGGGCCCTGAAAGCCAAGCACCGCCTTCAGGATTTCTAAGGGCATACATTTTTTATTTCACTCCTCACTACCTATCACAGTTTTGAAGGCCATAAAATGCCAAGATGACACAAATCCCCCCCCCCCAAATGACCCCATTTTGGAAAGTAGACACCCCAAGCTATTTGCTGAGAGGCCAAGGAATATTTAATATTTTGCCACAAGTTGCGGGAATATTACAAACTTTTTTTTTTTTTTTTTGCACAAAGTTGTCACTAAATGATAGCAACAGAATGTATTTTGGGGTGTAATTTCACATATAATCATAGCATGTTTGAGCAATGTATCATTTAAAGCGGAGGTCCACCATAAAGTGGACCTTCCGCTCATTGGATTTCTCCCCCCCTCCGGCGCCACGATCGGCACCTTTCGGGGGGAGGGGGGTGCAGGTACCTGTACAGTACAGGTATCTGCACCCACTTCCGGGATAGCTCACTGCGGAAAGGGGCGTAGATCTACGCCCCTTTCCGAAAGTCCCCCGCTGCCTGCTGGGAAACACACAGATCCCAGAGGCAGCGGGCGCAGTAGGGAACCGGGAAATGAAGCCGAAAGGCTCCACTTCCTGATTCCCATACCCAAGATGGCGGCGGCAGCACCCGAGTGACGATCGAGAGATCGGCTTCGGGTGCCGGCATCGCGGGCGCACTGGGCGGGTAAGTGTCCTTATTTTAAAAGTCAGCAGCTGCTGTATTTGTAGCTGCTGGCTTTAAAAAAAAAAAAAAGGCGGACTCCCGCTTTAATGACAACTTTGTGCAAAAAAAAAAAAATGAAAATAATGTATTTTTTCCACAACTTGTGTCAAAATATAAAATATTCCATGGACTCGACATGCCTCTCAGCAAATAGCTTGGGTGTCTACTTTCCAAAATGGGGTCATTTGGGGGCAGTTTAAACTGTCCTGGCATTTCATGCACAATAATTAGAAGCTTATGTCACACATCACTCACTCTTCTAACCACTTGAAGACAAAACCCATTCTGACACTTTTGTTTACATGAAAAAAAAAATTTTGCAAGAAAATTACTTTGAACCCCCAAACAAGTATTTTTTTAAAGCAAAGGCCCTACAGATTAAAATGGTGGGTGTTTAATTATTTTTTTCACACGGTATTTGCACAGCGATTTTTCAAAAGCATTTTTTGGGGAAAAAAAACACTTTTTTTTATTTTAATGCACTAAAAAACACTATATTGCCCAATTGTCTTATGAAATAAAGATGATCTTATGCCGATTACATGGATACCAAACACGACATGCTTTAAAATTGCGTAGAAAGTTGTGCAGCGGAGACAAACTACATACATTTTTAAAAGCCTTTAAATGCCTTTACAGGTTACCACTTTAGATTTACGGAGGTGGTCTACTGCTAAAATTAGTACCCTCGATCTGACCTTCGTGGTGATACCTTACATGCATGGTGCAATTGCTGTTTACATATGACGCTAAACAGTTTTTGGAAAATGTGGGGAAAAATGAAAACGCATTTTTTTTTTTTTTTTTACACAAAGTTGCCCATTTATAAGATATTTCCCACACATAGCATGTACATAGCAAAAATTACACCCCAAAATACATTCTGCTACATCGGAGTATGACGATATCACATGTGTGAGACTTTTACACAGCCTGGCCACATACAGAGGCCCAACATGCAAGGAACACCGTCAGGTGTTCCGGGGACACATAGCATGCACATACCAAGAACTACACCCCAAAATACATTCTGCTGAGCAAAGGGTAAACAAAATATTACCTGTGTTATTAGTAGCGCAGTTGTCCACAGGGGGATAGCACTGGTCCAGGCAGCAGACAGGGACTTGGTCAGCAAAAGCAAACGCAATTGTCCAGGCAACAGGCAGGAATACTGTCCATAGTCAGTACAGGTAGCAGACAGGGATACTTGTCCATATACAGTCCAGGATCAGTGCAGGCAGAGATGGTCAGCAGTGCCAAAATATTGGCCCTGGTAGTAGGCAGGAACAAAGTCCATGTGGTGGTCAGTTCATGTGACAGTCAGAAGCATGATGGCATAGGTCCTACAGGCAGCAGGCAGAAGTAGGGCCTTGTTCAGGACAGAATGAGGATGGGGTAGAGGCTTCTCCCACCCAAATCTCTTTGAAGTCTCCAGACCCTAATCTAGGAATGAGAAAACAAAAAAAAAATGTTTTCTTCATCCAGAAAAACAATTCTGGAGCCCCTCACATATGTGAGACTTCTGTTTTATGAATCCCACTAGTCCAGTGACAGGGAACAAGATCAGTCCAAGAGGCAGGCAAAAAGCATGGTCAAACAATCTACAGTCAGTTCCAGATCAGGCAGAGGTATGAACAGAATCGGTAGGCAGAAGCATGGTCGAATAACCAGGGTCAGTTTCAGAGCAAGTAGAGACATAAAAGGTGTGAAGTGTCATAACAGAGATACCTAAAAATATATTTTGTTACTCTTTTTTTTTTTAACAAAAGTGAACTTTATTCAAGGCCAATGCATACAGGTCAGCTTATGGCATACAGTCATTCAATGCTAAACATCAATGTACATATATCAACAGAGTATGAATCATCACATACTGGTCATGTGCAAGAAACTTGTTTGGGAACCGGACAACATATGGACATATTTGCACAGCTTATAATAAGGATGATAGAGGGGAAAAAGAAAGAAAGAAAAAAAAAGGGGGGGGTGATACCAATAGGAGAGAGGGAAACAGTGCGGGTTCCGATACGGAAGGGAGCACTGGGCAGAAGAGGGGAAAGGATGGGACAGGGGCCGGGGGGAGGGCAGGGAAGGGGGACACCAGTAGGGGAAAGCATTAAACACCAAATTCACACTTCTCGTTTCCCGCTGCTGAATCACAAATCCCCATCAGGGTCAGGGGGAGAGAGATCCAACAGCAAGGAACCCCAAAACTCTATCCAGGAGGACCAGATCTTGACAAACTTTTGTGGAAAATTCCTATTGACATACTGTATGTAATCTTATACAGTTGTAGAACAGTATTCAAGGTATTTCTCCAAGCGGTAACGGTGGGCGGGAGCTCGGATTTCCATTTCAACAACACTTTCCTCTGGGCATAGTAAGTGGCAAAGGCCACGAACAGCTTCCTATATTTTCCAACATTATGGTCGTCTATCACATTTAAAAGCATAATTTCTGGTTTCAACAGGAGGGAACTTTCAGCCGTCTGATTGATATCTGCTAGAACCTGTTCCCAAAATCCCTGCAGCGTGGGGCAAGACCACACCATGTGGATAAAGGTGGCCTCCTCGCCTCCACATCTAGCACAGTTGGGGGACCTGTCCCTATAGATAGCTGCCAATCTTTGTGGCGTATAGTAAGCCTGGTGCAAGAATTTCAGCTGTATAAAATGGTCCCTATCCGAAATCAAGGTCGAAACATAGGAGGAGACACAGGACTCCCAATCTTCTACCTTAAGAGACGATATGTTACTCTTGATTTAGTCTAGTAAAATCTGAGTCAGTGATACCAAAAGAACACTTCCCCCTCCCATCAGAATTAGGTGACTAACTTATATGCCCCATTGAAAAGCTGGGCTGCGAAAAACAAAGTCTCAGGTTGGCTCAGACCGAAGCCACAAAAACTTTTAATTTGAGGAAGGCTTGGGTAAATAAACCTATGGTATCAGAGAATGAATAGATATCCTAAAGTCAACCTCAATGTGGGCTCAGATGGTCTCACAGACAATGACTAAGATACGAAGTTAAGGTTTACTCCAACAGGACAAATAAGACCCCTCTATTAGACGTAAATAAAGGAATTGTGACCAAAATGTTCAAAGTTTGTTTGAGACGCTGTGAGGAAACTGAAAACCTGTGTATATTTTGCATTATGAATACACGTATATTAGAAGTAGGAATATGGTGTGAATGCGCGGGATTCCCAGAACGAAGCCCTAGCCGGGAGCTCCGCTCCGGTCCTTCACGCCGCCTAACTTTAGCTACCGACAGCGGACACATTCGGGGAGACCCCCACGATCTTCAGAAGACACTGGGCACCCGCCTGTATGTCGGGAACGTCCACAAAGAAGGTCAACAACGCCATGCGGAGACAACGCTGTCCTGACCAGCACAGCAGCCCCTGTTATGACTCCATCCGCACCTGTGAGTAGCATATAGAACCCCCTTCTCTTCTCCTGCTTCTACAGAGTCACTCCTGGGCAGACTGCAGACAGAGAACCCATACTCCCCGCTGATTAACACTCCTAACAGTATACCTGATTCTCTGCAAGCATCTCCCATTCAGCCTAACTACCCCCCTGACATGGCCCAGCTATTGAGCAGCTTCTCTGACATGTTAGCTGCCGAACTAGCCGAACATGCAATGCAGATTACCTCCACAATTAAAGCAGATATCCAGAGCCTGGGGGCCAGGATAGACACCATTGAGCAGACAGTGGATGAAGCTGCAGCTCGCACAAATCAGACTAATGTCGCCTTTGATCATATACTAGATAAGTCCGCTCAGAACAAATCTCTCCTTAAAAGACCCCCCAAGCAGAGTCTTAGCATTCCAAGGCTTTTCCACTCTATGGGCATGATGGACTCTTGGAGGGAACTACATCCTACGGCCCAGGACTATACACATTTTTCTGCACCCCACAGAACTTACGCCCGTATAGACCATATATTTCTTCACTCTTCAGACATTAATTTAGCATCTCATGCCTCCATAAATGAAGTCCCTTGGTTGGACCATCCCCTAGTCTCCCTAAAAATGTCTGGTTTCCTAACCCAAGCTAGCAACTCACAATGGCGCCTTAAAGAAACCCTTCTATCAATCCTGTGCACTGCACCATGCTTGAAAATGACCTCAAGGAATACTTTCACAACAATGACACCAATGACATTTCCCCCAGTGTGTTGGGGGGGGGGGGGCACATAAAGCAGTCATGAGGGGCAAGCTTATTCAGCTTGCCTCTCGCCTTAAAACGCAAAAAACAAATAGACATAATCAACTTAGAGAAAAATTTTCAAGCCTTAAGCAAAGCTCATAAAAAAAAAAAAAACACCCCTCCCCTACTACTACGCTTGCCCTTCTGGATGCAGCCAAGATTGCCCTGAACACTGCCCTCACTTGAAATGGGTGAGTGGTAGATTCTATCTTAATTTGGATAAATTTGGTCCACATCTTGCGGTAAAACTTTCACCTAAATATAGAGCCCATGCTCTTCCCAAAATCAAATCACTATCTGGCTCCCTAACTCAAAACCCCAAACATGTCTTGAAAGCCTTCCATGCGTTCTACTCAAACCTTTACTCAGGTTCAAACCCAGGCAGCACTCGGCCAACCAAAGCTTTCCTAGACGGCATCCCTCTCCCCAAAATATCAGACTCCCACCGATCAATGATGGAAGCCCCCATTTCAGAAGCAGAAATTAGAGAAGTCATAAAGGAGCTTAAGAAAGGTTCAGCCCCTGGCCCTGATGGATTTTCGACACAGTACTACAAGACCTTCACCGATGTTCTATCTCCTTATCTGGCCTGGTTCTTCAATTCCTTAAATGACAATTCGCCCTTAGACTCCGAGGCCAATCTAGCGTATATTTCTGTCATTCCCAAACCTGGCAAAGACCAGAGCCTAGTTAGCAACTACAGACCTATTTTATTTAGGGATGCACCGAAATTTCGGCCGCTGAAACATATCGGCCGAAAATGCCCTTTTCGGCAATTTGCCGAAAGCGAAAAATGGCTGATAATGGAGCCGAAAATGGGGCATGGCCTGGTTGGGGGGTGGGGCTCCGCCCCCCGCCCCTGGTGCCGCCCATCATGGGGGTATACTATAGCGCAGGAGAGCCGCCTCCCCCGGCCGTTTGATCACAGTGCCGGGAACATCACAGCTTTCATTTCAATAGCGGTGATATTTAATTGCTACAGGTATTTTATGCATTCTTTCAAATATCACTTCCCATTCTTTCTCAGTCATCTCTTTTCCTATTTCTTCCTCCCATTTTTTTACCCCTACTATTTTTTTAATATCACCATAAGGGAGTAATAGATCATAGATCTTAGATAATTTTTTATTCTCCTTATCCTTATTTGTTGCTATTTGTTCAAATATAGTTAATGGTTTATTAATCATTATCACTATTGGATCTATATATGTTTTTAACTGACAATATTGTAGCCACTTATTTTTATATTCGTGTCCCATTTCCTGAAGCGTTGGTATATTTCCATCAATCAAGATTTGTATAATTCGTTCATGCTCATCCATATTCCATTTAAGAAATGTTTTACTATTTAAGGCTGGCCTAAATTCGGGATTAGCAAATAATGCAGTCATAGGGCCAATTATAGAGGATAGATTTCCTTTTTTTATTATATCCTGCCAATTTTTTAATGTGGTTTTTACAAAAATAGGTAACTCCTTTTCTTCCGGCTTAGGTTTTATCCAGGGCAGATATTTTATTCTAACCCCTATTATATATCTTCTTCTAGTTTTACCCATTGTTTATTTTTTGCATTGTGCTGCCAATCAGTGATTCTCATTAATGAAGCTGCTTGGAGATATTTAACAAAGTTTAACAAAAATTATAAAGTAGCAACAAGATGGTATAGAAGTCCAGTAGTTATGAATAGAATAAATAAAAGGAACTCTGAAACCTGTTGGAGATGTAAAATAGAAAAGGGTACTCTAGAACATATATGGTTTAGCTGTTATAAGATAAGAGTTTTCTGGGGTAAGATCATGGAAATATACCAGCAGGTGACAGGTATAGGGATAAAGCTGGATATAAATGTAGTATTATTCTCACATACAACCAAATCAATAACACAGGAGGAGACAGAGTTTTTACATTGTACGACCACAGTTGCAAAAGTCGTAATAGCTCAAAAATGGAAAAAGGAAATAGCGCCATCAATAATAGAGTGGAAATGTGAAATGAGTGAAATACATTTGGAGAAACAAATAAGAGAAGAAGGATATGTGGAGAATCAGATCTCAAAGTATTGGAAAAAATGGGAGGAGTTTTGTACCTCAGGGAAGTTGAAAGATTATTTGTAAGTATTTGATGCTGGGGAATGTTGGGTGGGGATTTTTTTTTTTTTTTGGGGATTATGTTGGTAGTTTTATGTTTTTTATGTTGTAATGGATGGATGTTTTGTATGTTTTAAAAATATAAAATAAAATAGAGATATTTAAAACATTTCAATAGCTGTGTGTTCCCGGCCGCGCCGTCACACACAGCCCCTCCCCTTTGTCCGGGCACTTTGATAGACAGATCACCCGCAGGATTGGACGGATGATCTGTCTATCAAAGTGCCAGACAAGGGGGAGGGGCTGTGTGTGACGGCGCGGCCAGAAACACACAGCTATTGAAATGAAAGCTGTGATGTTCCCGGCGCTGTGATTAAACAGGCGGCGGAGGCGGCTCTCTTCCCTGCACAGGCTGGCTGCAAAATGGGACACAGGCACACTGGCTGCAATGGGGGACGCTGGCTTGCAATGGGGGACACCTCCTGTACCACGTCCCCTGTCTCTGACCATCTCCTGTACCGTGTCCCCCGTCTCTGACCATCTCCTGTACCGTGTCCCCCGTCTCTGACCATCTCCTGTACCGTGTCCCCTGTCTCTGACCATCTCCTGTACCGTGTCCCCTGTCTCTGACCATCTCCTGTACCGTGTCCCCTGTCTCTGACCATCTCCTGTACAATGTGCCCTGTCTCTGACCACCTCGTGTACCATGTCCCCAGTCTCTAACCCTCTCCTGTACCATGTCCCCAGTCTCTGACCACCTCCTGTACCATGTCCCCAGTCTCTGACCATCTCCTGTACCATGTCCCCAGTCTCTGACCATCTCTTGTACCATGTCTCCAGTCTCTGACCATCTCCTGTATAAAAATATTTTTTTTTTAAATATGTTTCGGTATCGCTTTCGGCCTAGTGTATTTTTCATTATCGGTTTCGGCACCAAAAAACCCATTCGGTGTACCACTAATTTCATTGATTAATAATGACTTAAAAATAATGACTAAAATCCTTTCTAAAAGATTAGGATCCTTTATAGGGTCCTATGTCTATAAAGACCAGGTGGGCTTCCTTCTGGGGAGGCAGGGACGGGACCAGATAAGGAGAGCGGTGGATATCATCTCCCTACTTAAATCAGGATGGGACGGAGGCCCCTCACAGGAAGGCTTTCTCCTTTCCAAAGATTTGCAAAAGGCCTTTGATACCATTACCTGGCCATACTTATTCGACATCCTAGAAAGGTGGGGCTTTGGTGCACATTTTATACATCTCCTTGAAGCCCTTTACTCCCAACCTAGAGCAAAGGTCAGACTCCAGGGCTATCTTTCAGACCCCTTCCCAATCAGCAAAGGAACTAGACAGGGCTGCCCACTCTCCCCCCCCCCCCTCCTTTTTGCTATTGGTATTGAAACATTAGCTGTAGCCATCAGAAATCACCCAGACATCCATGGGGTCAAATGTGGACAATCAACACATAAATGTGCCTTATTGGCAGACGACATCCTTCTCTTCGTCACCTCTCCCCTCATTTCTACCCCTAACATCCTTCAACTCCTCCACAATTTCTGACAGGTCTCGGGCTGCAAGTCAACATGGCCAAATCGATAGCCCTCAATATCGCCTTATCACCGGCCCTAGTAAACAGACTAAACAATCACTTCCCCTTCTCTTGGAGTTCCACCTCCATCGCCTACTTAGGCGTCCAGCTCACGTCCAACATAGACCAATTATATAAACACAATTACCCACCCATGTTTAAGAAACTTAAAAATGACCTTGAACAATGGTCACTCCACAAACTGTCCTGGCTTGGAAAAGTCAATGCCGTTAAGATAACCCTCCTCCCAAGGTTATTATACCTTTTCCACTCACTCCCAATACCGGTCCCCAAATAACACGTTCAGAACCTTCAATCAGCAATAATAAGATTTACCTGGAGCAAATCTAACCACAGACTCCCCAAGAAAACCCTATTCAGAGCCAGACGGAAGGGCGGACTAGGACTGCCCAACCTCTGGTGGTATTACCAGGCAGCGCAACTTTGCCAAATATCAAACATCTATTCGAGAGGACCCAAACCTGACTGGCTAGAAATGGAAGGACAAGCTATCCCCAAGTTCACTATCGATTTCCTTATCTGGCGCCCTCCGAAATCCAGACCCCGGTCATGTCCCCTACCCTCTCTTACTCTTTCGCCTTATACGACTCAATACATAAATCAAACATCCTTACATCAAAATGGCAACCCCTTGCTCATATCTTCAACAACCCTTCATTCCCGCCAGGGTTGGATATAAAGGCATTTCAGCGGTGGCTAAAGGCCTTTACAGAATCTGCACTTTTTCAACCCAAATGGATCCCTTAAATTAAGCCACTGCATCTCTAAGTTAGAAATGCCCGCTTCAGAAAGATTTCGCTTCCATCAAATAGCACACTTCTTGCACTCTCTATCCTCCCAAGACCCTCTCCCTCTTACTGTATATCCATGTGAACAATGGTGTTCCTCAGCCATGGACGTGGGGGGGGGGGGCATTTCCCTGATTTATTCTGCCCTGGCTGAACCACAGGAGAAAGCACAATACATGCTAAGCTGAGAACGCGACCTAGGTTTCGAGTGGGACTTGGACTCATGGCACTCCCACTTCACGACCGCCTTCAAGGGGATCCTTAACACTTCCCTAATGGAGGCGGACGTTAAAGTCTTTACCCGCTGGTACCTGGTTCCGACATGTCTAGCTAAATTCTACCCTCAATCCTCTCCCCTATGTTTCAGAGGGAGCGGTCATTTAGGATCTCTCCTACACATCCTATGGGAATGTCCCAGAATCAGAAGCTATTGCAACAAGATTTTTAGCCTAATCCGCAAAGTCACTGGCTTTGCAGTTCCCCAATCCCCAGCCACTGCCCTCCTAAACCCAAAAATTCCCAAAATCACCAAAAACAGCCAAATCTTGAGCCACTATATTTTCATTGGAGCTAAAATGACAATAGCCCGGTCATGGAAGTCCCCTAATGTATCCTTCCCATTAACGAAACAAAAAGTTACCTGGATTATGTTCCAAGAAAAAACCTCTAATATAATTCTTGACAAACTGGACAAATTTAAATGTGTGTGGGAACCCTGGGCCCACTACATTGGGACTCGCTTCTAACTTCAGGACCCAAGACCATTCCCTGATAATCTCCCAGAACTGAACCCCCCTTACCTCCTCAGACTCTCCTTGATTTAGGCACCCTCTTACTCATAACCCACCACCCCCCTTCTCCTGTCCCCCTTTTATTTCTTCTTCCTTTCTCTTTCCCCTTTCCCCACCCTTCCTGCCAGCACCTGCTGGTTAGAAGAATATTTACCTCTGTTTTGCCTGTTTTTTTTTTTATTCTCCCATGACTCCCCTGCGAGGGAGATTTGTCTTTGTCACAGTTTTGAGCTGTCAAAAAAAAAAAAACGTAAAAAAAAAAAAAAAAGAAGTAGGAATATGATATTTTACTATAGTACAAATTAAAAATTGTGTTTAGATACCCATGATTATAAAGACAAGCAGTGACCGCATATATATCCGAAAATCCACATATTACATGTGTTGTCTCAAGACAATTAGGTTGAAATAGGAGATACAGGAGTCACGTCATTGTTCATATAACCCTCCATTTTGTGTAATTCTAATTAATCACATCTATAAATCAATGATTGTATTATGCACCAATTACTAGCGATCCCTGAACCATATATTCACATCCCCAAAATATAGATAAATACTCATTATAATAAGAAAATATATCCCTTTTAACAAAGTAAGCTTAATACACACCTGCTGTCCTGAGACACCCCCAGTGGCTGAAGATAATATTACCTATGGTAGCTGGCAGACAATAAAAATTCCCCCAACCAATGGAGAGTAAGCCAAACCTTCTGGGCTGAGCTCATAAATCTTATGAGCTTATTGTCTCAAAATGGTATGGCACTAAGGAAAGTATCACAAACCCCACACCAGATGCAGCCCCGACATCAAGAAGTCTGTTGATATTTGACCACTTCTCATCTTGGACATCTTCCCTTTTAAGCTGATTGGTAAGATCCAAACCACACAAATTCTATTTAATGTCCGCTCTTATAATTGTAGGCATCATATTTTAGAGGTTATGTATTGATGTTTATTGACTGTCTAGGGGTGTATTATAACCATATTTTAGGGAATTCAAGCAAATATTTATATCAATTTAAATTTCTGTGATCCCAGGGAAGTTTTATTGCTCCATTTAATTTCTGAAGCTCTGTTGGCTTAATAATTCGTTCAAATTGGCAATGTTGTTCTGTTGACTCTATGAGATATACTTTAAATTTTTTTTCCAGCTAGAGAAATTTGAAGGACTACTCCCCTGAGTGACAAGGGATATTGCGTTCTTGAATATAAAGGGTAAATTAGCACACATTTTTCCAACAGACCAATTTTTACTCCCTTGAGTAATTATATTAGTTTTCCTCTCTACAATTTTGATGTTTTGATAATGTACGTGTGAAGTTTCAATCACCAGAAAATTTTGTTCTGTATGAAATTATATGAATATACTCGCTAATTAATAAAGTCAAAATGATTTACTTATTCATTTCTCTGGGAGATATTGTATACTTGGGTAAGAAAACCCCATAAATTAACAAACTCAGGAAAGGATTGCAGTCTGCACTGACAGTCGGAACTAAATTTATAAAATTACCGTAAGGTTGGAGGCACTGAAAATAAACGCTGAGATCTTAATTAAGATTCCATACCACACTCATAACAGAGGATAAATGGCAAGAAGTGAGGGTTATGTTTACCATACTTCACTAATAAATTAGTGAAGTATGGCAACAGAGGAAACAGTCAACTATGCAGAGGCCTGGTTGGGAAGGACATTGGGGACAATAAGTGGTGTCTCTTCCAACTTCCTCTTTATCGGGAAAGTGGCATTCAGAGAGTCTGCTAATCACATTCGATCGAATGTTTTCTGGTGGGCCATTCGGCAATACAAGAGCAGTGGTGATTTCCTCCTGGTAGCCAAGGAAGGATTTGGGGCTTTCAGGGAGTTGTGATAAATAAATTGAAACTTTTTTTATACCACTGGTATGTCCGTCTTGTGGCAAAGTAGGGTTCGAGCATTTGGTCGTTGAAGTCGACACACCCCCATCAACATATTGTATCCGTGGATACATGTTGGTTTTTGGATTGCGCCGGGCCATTTCTCTTGGTGATCTCAACAAATGTATTGTTGATCAAAGAAAGCACGTAGACATCCCTTCTGTCCCTCCACTTCACAGCCAGAATTTCCTCATGCCGTAAACTCGCCGTCTCCTCTCTTCTTAGCTTTTAGTTGACGAGGCTTTGAGGAAAGCCCTTACAGTGCCACATGCTGGAGTGCTCTGTGAAGCTTGTGGAACAGAGGCAAACTTGTATAAAAGTTATCTACATGCAAATGGTAGCCTGTCTCCAGGAGTGGGTTTACGAGTTCCCAAACGACTTTCCAGCTTGATGAGATGTAGTCTGAGCAATTAGGGGGATGCAGCTGGGTGTCCTTCCCTTCATATACCATGACGGCATATGTATACCCTTGTGACTCGGTCGCACAGTTTATAAAGCTTCACTCCATAGTGGGCCCTTTTGCTGGGAAAAAAATGTTTTATGCCCAGTCTGCCAGAAAATTTGATAAGGGACTCATCCACGCATATGTGTTGGTCTGGGGTAAACAACTGGGGGAAGATTTCAGAAAAATAATTTAGTAGTGACTTTGAATTTTATAAAGCTTGTCTAAATTTGGATCATTTAGTGGGTATTAGTATTATCATTATAGTGTAGGAATCTCATAATGAGATATCTGGCTGTGGGCATTACTGAGGAAAAGATGGGCATGTGGTGGATGGGGAGGGTTGACCAATATGAACGTAATTTTTTTTTGGTTAATCCCATACAGAATGAGGTCCAAAATTTTTTAAACTCCTCTACTGTTAGGGCTCTCCACTCGTAGGGATGGGCATAATAGGATGGTGGGTTACTTGCTATGAATTGTTGTGCATACAGGTTGCACTGGGCCACAATTGATGCTAGCATATCCTCAGTAAAAATTAAATGGGAAAAAAAAATTAAAAAATCAGAGAAAAAATTTCTGTGTCCACCTGGACTCCTGACTGGGCATTGAAAGGAGGAACGTTAGCTTCTCTTGAATTAGGAGGAAGCCACAAGGGGTTCTGAAGGGAATAAGGAAGGCTGGCATGAGACCTAACCCTTTGGGACTGAGGTGACACCCCACTGGTATGTGGACTTTGCCAAGGTACTGCGGTGCTGGTGGATGGCACTGCCTCCTCACCAGAACATCTTCATCTGGCTGGCGGACTCCCATCCTCCTCTGAGGCTGTCAGTGTTCCACTGCTTAGGACAGGCTCGTCAACAGTAAACGTCAGAATCTGAATTTGAGGAGAAATTTGAATCGGAGAGCCCCATTGCTTTCGTCGGGCCACAAGAATATTGTATGCCTCTTCGGCTAAAAATTATCTTTTAGACATTGGTGATGACAGAAGGCACTGATGACACGTGACACTGATGACAAATGGCACTGATTACGTGACACTGACAGATGGCACTGATGTGGCACTAGTGACAGATGGCACTGATGTGGCACTGTATGGGCACTATTTGGGCTCTGATTTTACTGTGTTTTCACTGTAATTGACTTTCAAAACAGTTGGCACTCACAGATCTGCAGCTACGAAGCTCTCCTTCCTCACACACAGACTCTGTGTGAGGAGGGAGATCCAGCAATGAGAGATCTCATTTGTTTACACTTTAGATCATCTCTCATTGGACACTCCGATCGAGTGCTAAATGGCTGCTGTGATTGGCCATTTAGCATGATCTGTGATTGGCTGTGTCCCTTGGACACAGCCAACGCAGAATTTTCCCAATGCACGCCCGCGGCAGTGCGCGGGAAGGAAGTAAACAGGATGTCCAGGGATGCCCTCCTGGCAATTGAGCACTGTGCTGTAGCGGTCTTTCGGCTATAGTACAGGCGCCTAGTGGCTAGAAACTTCTCTGCTACTAATTGGTGTAGGATCGCTTGGTATTTGCTGTCCCCGAGTTTTTAGTCAACCCCCGATTCTTTCACGCATTGCTTCCACTACTATATCATATGAGGGTGCCACAGAACAGCTTCACATTCACTGTCCTGTCCTGTCCTGGAATGTACGTGGCTTAAACTCCAAATTTAAAAGGGCCCTGCTATTCTTAAATCTCACTCCCTCCACTTGATTCTGTTACAGGAGACGCATCTTGTGGGCAGCAAATTGATATCTCTCAAAAAAACCATGGCTCCATAGAGAAATCCACTCATCACGTTCTACCTTTGCCTGTGTTGGTAACCAAATCCTTCCCGTGCGAGATCGAACATGTTCACACGGATCCTCAGTGCAAATATGTACTGGTGGTCCTGAGGCTGTGGGGTCAAAGCTACACTGTGGTACACCTTTAACACCCACCTCTCTCCTCCATCCTACTATATACTATTATGGAAAAGATAGCTGCATATTGTCCAGCCAAACTGACCATCGTGGGAGATTTTAATGCCATCCTCCGATGGCACTTTTCCTCTGATCTGAGGACATGGGTTCAGGCGATGGGGGCGGACAAGATATGGAGATGGAAACATCCGAAGGACAGATCCTACTCCTGCTTCCCTGCCACTTACAAAACAGCCTCCCAAATAGACCTGGCCTTTGCCAATCCATCTCCAATGTCAGACGTGTTAGATGCAACCTACTTGCCTAGCGGCCTTTCAGACCATAACCCATTGAAACTTACCCTACACTCCCCCCATGTTCCTCTGCTCTGTGGAGACTTGGGTCCCATTGGATTTCTCACCCAGAGGTGGTGGACAACATGCCTCCCCTTATCACCGAATATTCGAAGCTCAACTAAGGGTCCGCATCTGCTGAGACTACCTGGGACGCCTTCAAGGCGGTCACTCGGGGACACTACATCAACACGGTTCTCCAGGGGGCTGTCGACTCCTGCACTGCCAAATACGCTGCAGACCCCGAGACAAATGTTGACTTGCTTCAGGCTAAAAATAGGGATTTACATCTCCACCTAGCGGAGATTACCAGACTAGACCTTTAGTCTGGTAATTTACTCATCTGTATCAGCACAGCATTTTGATACCAGGGAGTTGGCAGAACACCTTGACCCTTTGGCTCTGGGCTGGCTGTCGGAGGAGGAACGTGCCACTCTGGTGAGACCGATTACTCTGAAGGAGTTTCTTGAGGTAATCAAATGGGGAAGCAGGGAGAGGATTTAATCTTCTGCTTGAACATGCGCTGGCCTTTCTCAATACTATGCCGTAGCAGGTATTCATTTTACATGGTATAACTCTTCGTGAGTTTTTAGTTCTCTACTAGACATTCCATGCTCGCTCGTCTGTTCCCTCCCTTTCCTACCTGCCGGCATGCTCGGATAAGGATTTGGTATGGATTTTGGGGGGACCCCACACCGTTTTTTTGGTGTGGGGGTCTCCTCCGAATCCATACTAGACCTGATGGGCCTGGTATGGACCTGGGGGTGAACCCCACTCTGTTTTTTGTGCAGAAAAAAATGCACCACTTGCATTTCTGGTGCAGCTCCATTGAAGTCTATTAGCTGCAAATCGCGTTAAAAAAGTCCCCGACCCTTTCCAAAAACACACCGGCCGCACAAAGAATAGATGTGAACTAGTACCATAGGAAACCATGTTAAATGGACTGTAGTACATTTCTGCAAACTGCAAAAGCACAAAAAAATGCATAGATCTAAAACATAGGGTAATACTGCTGCTTTAATGCTTTAAGTTATGCTTTTGGGTGCTAAAAAGTGTAGGGCATGATACTCATTTGGTGGGTTAAACTAGGAGAATCTATGATTTAATAAATTCTTTGATGACTGACACATTCACTTTGTTTTCTTTTACAAAGTTTTATTGATAGAAAAATAATTACAACAGAATACAATAGCGCGATGATTGCATCAAACATAAGATAAAGTAGGAAGTCCCAACATAAGGAACATAGTATACATTTCACAGTGATCTTCACATTCACTTTGTTTTCTAAAGCTACCTTCCTCCTGTGTAGAAGTGGTATATGTAGGACATTGCCTTCTGGCAAGCTTTCTTATGTTGCCATAGTCCAGCTTACTCATCAATCTATTTTGGAAAGGTGTCATTGATCCCAGACCAAGTTTAGCAGCTTAGCACTAACCCTAATCTTCATATTTAAATATCTTTTTTTTCTTTTTATAGCACATGTAAGTCTTTCATTCTGTATTTTTTTTATTTATTTTTTTAAACTGGACATTTTTATTTTCTAATGTAAATGAATGTGACAATTACCCAAATACTTGGCACAGTTGTACTCCATGCAGCCTGAGAGTGACAGCATTAATCTATAGGCTGAAGGCATAAATGGTCAAAGATCTCCAGTCTGCATGTGGTCACTATGTTGTATTTGACAGTTAGCACATGAACTGTAACCACTCTGATTGGCTCCTGATTGTTTGTGGAGACCCAAACTTTCGGTGATAGGCTGGATTGAAAGCAACCAATTGTGCAGCAAGTCATCTGCTCAAGAAGATGGGTTTAAAATTTAAAATTACTTTATATTTGCTCATTCATTTTCATTTTTTTTGGTTACAGGAGAACAAAGACTGGAACCATTTAAATCGAGGACACCCAGCGTAGAGGTGCTCTTGTAAAAACAAAGCAGGAACATTACCAGAGAGATGTGAACAGAATACTGAAATTGAAGCCTGTAGTATAGAGGACTACTTCTTTTCCTCACACTAAACAAGTAGTAGTCCACACACCTCTAGTGGAAGCACCATGCAGAGGCATCAATACTCTACCAGTACCTTCAATACAGTTTGTACACTTACGCCCTATACCATCATTCAGTATAAACACAAGTGCTTACACACAAAAATGTGTGTATCTATTGGGGGCTGTGGAATCCCAAATTAAGCGGCTGCTTATATTTATTCTTCCTAAAAATGAATAAATGAAATGAAACATCAAAAATGACCAACATTCAGATCAAATGTTATGAAATAATAGCTATCCCAAACCATCCACTGTTGTATTGATCAGCAGTGCTGATATAAACCATCAATTATGTTATTTATAAGTGGATATCTACTGCTACTCGTCTACAAAGTCCAAATGGTCAATAAATATACTAAATCAAAAATAAATGAATCAGTCATAGGGCATCACAATGACTGTGCATGAAAACAGTCCATCTTTCATAGAAACTGCCACGAGTTCTTTGTGCTGAAAATTCTTCACCACCACCACTTTTTCTACACCACCTTCACACATGCATTCCACTCATAGTAGGTTTGTGATGAGTGAGGACCCCCCTTTGGTGATATTCTTACCAGAATACACTGGTGTAATCAGCGTTTCACAAACACATCAAGCTAGTCCACACTGGTTTTGGTTTTCCTTCTTCTTACACCACATTTTGTCATCACAATAGTTTCAATTATCCCAAAAGTTGGTTATGTAGAAAAAAAGGGAGGACCATATATAGTGTAATTCCGTAAAACACCATTTAAACTTTATTCATGTAAAAACAGCAAATTATCCACTCACAAACGACAAATCTTCAATAGGCACAAAATCAAAGTTACAGGGGGATCATCAGGTTCTCTATGGCTCACAGTATTGCTCACCCATACCTGGATCTGCGTAGTTAACACAAATCGGTTACCTCTGATCTCTCCTCTGCGGCTCTCAATATCTTTTATCGTACGCTACCACACTGACGCGTTTCGTCATGAAAGACATCAACTGAGGGTGGCATTGTACGAATTCCCATCCCTTTTATATGCTCTCATATTTTTTAAATTATTTCAATTAGCCTTATTCATGAATACTTCCGCTGGTGTTCTTCCTACTTCCGTGTCGCCCTACTAATGACGACATATGTTCGCGCCGCACAATGCCACATGATCCCACACTCGGGTCATGCGTGCGGACGTATCTGGATACGCATAATCAACATTATGCCCTCCGTTGCAGACTGTTCATGCACATCACTGCGCAAGCGCGCAAACGTCACTACACAGCGTCATTGTTATGCTGCCCTATGATACAATGTACTCAAGATCGTTTAAGCACGCGCCGCTCAGGGACACCGATCCCCGTGCAGCGTCTGCGCATGCGCCATTGTCACCGGGCGCATTGCTGCATCTGCGCACGCGTCAGCTCACCAATACGGCTCATGACTATAGTTAGAATGTTTACTTCATACCGCAGATACCTAGCAACAGGCCGTATTCGCCTCATTCTATTCTACATTACTCTAGGGGTGAAATGCTCTTGCTAGTTAGAATGACATCATTCTACTCTGAACGTTCCCTGCCTGTCAAATGGACTGTCCTCCTCCTCCTCTCCAATCAATATAATATCAATGTAAAATGCTGGGGATCAAATTCAATAACCGTTATCTCCATCATATATATATATATATATATATATATATATATATATATATATATATATATATATATATATATATATATATACACATATACACATATACACATATACACATACATATATATATAGACTAATTTAAAACAGGGCATATATTTATATATAATCCCTCTATCACACCTAAGATCAAAGTGTATAATATATAAAATAAATTTAATTTTATATATAAAATCCACTATAAATTCTAATACTAATTATTCACAAAACTATTAAATATCAAAAAAAAAAAAAAATCGATAAAAAAATATTAGATAAAAACTATTAGAAAAGGACCCACAAAAAAATAAAACAAACAACACGTCTATCATTCTCAATAACTACTTCTAAAACTGCATCAAAGGGGGGCATATAAAAAAAACTGTCAATAAGTACTAATAAAACAATTGACATCCAATTCCACATTTAACCCATTGGGTGCCAAAGTATTCATAGAGTATATCCATTGGGATTCCTTTTTAGAAATTTCTCTCACTATATTTGAACCCCTCCAATTGGGTAGTACTTTATCAACACCCCAAAATCTCAACAAAGAGGGGTCCTGATTATGATATTTTTTTAAATACAACGAGACGCTATGGTCCTTGTAGCCTATCCCTCTATTGTACAGATGTTCTGATACCCGTTTTTTTAAAGTGCGTTTTGTTCTCCCAACATACATGAGGTTGCATGGACATTGTAAAACGTACACTACGTGCGTCGTACTACAAGTAATAAATTCTTTAATTGCAAAATTCCTATTGTTTCTAGATGACAAATTCAGTCAAGCCTCTAATAGGGTGGGACATCTTTGCACATGTGGGACATCTACACGCAAAGAAGCCCCCCCGATCCCAGAAAGTTACGGGACGTTTAGGGGGGTTTAAAACCTTCCTCACCACCTTGTCCCCAAAATGTAGGGCTTTTCGATATATGAATGAAGGGTTGTTTGGTAACACTTGACCTAAATTTTATTTAAACATAAAATGTGCCAATGGTTTCTAAAGATTTTCTCCACATCCTTGTATTGAGTATGAAAATCAGAAATGAAACCCCACTCATGATTAGACGTAGTCATTTTCGGTTTATCTTCAAGGCAATTGATACTAGGAATATTTCCCACTTCCGTAATTACCTTACTAAATTCATTCTCCTTATACCCCTTTTCTACAAACCGGCTTTTGATCATTTCTGATTGAGCAAAGAAATCCTCATCACCTGTACAGTTTCTGCATATACGCATCATTTGTCCTTTAGGGATGTTCCTTAACCATTGGGGATGATGTCCGCTCAATATCGGTAGATAACTGTTCCGATCCGGCGGTTTGAAATAGACTTTTGTGACCAAGTTCTCACCTCATCTCAACATCTAAAAAAATTAATATTCTCCTTGCTATATTCATACTCTAGACAGATATTATTTATATTAGAGTTTAGGTATATTATGAACTCCTGTAATGAGGATTCAGTGCCCTCCCAGATAAAGAACAGATCATCAATGAACCTCTTATAAAACTTCAAGGCAACATTGTGCTGTGCAAATACCGACTTGTCTTCCCATTCTGCCATCAATAAAATTAGCAATACTCGGAGGAAATTTAGCTCCCATAGCCACTCCTCTTTTGGGCATAAAAATGTTGGTTATACCAAAAATAACTATGGGACAGGCAAAAATCTAATGCTTGCCCAAAAAATATCTTCTGTTCATGCGGAATGTCTTCTGGCTCAGGGCCCAATTTAAGGCCAATAAAGCATTGTCGTGCTGAATCACGCTATACAGAGAAGATACATCTGCTGTGACTAGAAATACATCTTGTGTGTCTGTCAACTTTATCTGGTAAATTAATTGCAATAAGTTCTTTGTATCTTTCAAATAAGCCTTTGTATTCTTCACTCTACCAGTACCACCTCCAAGGAGACCTATAGTTCACCCAGCTGTAGCTGTAAGGCAGCACAACAATTTCAGGTCTGTCAGTACCCCCGATGTCAGAAAATAAAATGGCCAGCCATGTAGGACCTCCTGATATTTTTAGTGTCAAGTGGAAAGCTGGAGATGACAGACTGGCACGCCGGTGTGAAGAAACACAGAGTAACAGCACACCACCATCTAGTCTGCAGCAGAGTTCTGATAAAAACGGTTCCCAAGGTCACGTCCATCAGAACTTTCCCCTAACCTCAGTCATGGGAGTCAAACGACCTTCACAGCCTGAACACAGAGATCCGAGGTTCAGCCAACTATGAAATGAAGACCGAGATCAAGAGTATCAAGGTCATCAAGACCAAGAATACAAGAAAAAGAAAGTGTCTTAGCAGTGTTATAAACTACCAGGGACTGAATAGTATTTTACAATGGCCCTCTCAGAACCCTTTCACACTGAGGCGTTTTAGTGCTAAAAATAGCACCTAAAGGGGGGAGTGGCCTGGCAAGCAATGGAGTAGGACATGGGTAGAGAGCTCCCTGTGCCAAAACGCCAAATATCCTGCACATGAATCCGCAGCCGAAAACACAGGAAATCCCTCAAAGGGGTGGATTGAGCAAAGAGTATGCCCCCGCCAAAAAGGGCAATGGGAGCGGCCAACAAGTTCACACAATACCGCCGGCAGGACAAGGACCAACCAGCCAAAGATGGTGCCGACACGTGCTCAGACACAGACCACCATGCATCCGACACAACCAAAGTGCTTGATTCGATTGCTGCACTACAAGGCACCCTAACAGCCAAGATAGATGAGGTGAAGATTGATATCTCCCTCCTGCGGCAAGACCTATTGAAGTTAAAAGATAGAGTCATGGAAACAGACTCGGATAGGGACGGCGGAAGATCTACACCCGGTGAGAAGCACCACTAAGGACATTCAGAGGCAAATCCATCAACTTCATACACACCAAGACGACATAGAGAATCGCTTGAGATGTATCCTCCAGTTTATAGGCCTCCCAGAGAAATTTGAAGGCACGGATCCAGCAGAGTACCTGGAAACTCTCCTTACGAAAACCTACAGCAGGGAAGCCTTCTCCGTGATGTTTGCGGTGGAAAGAGCCCGCCGCATTCCAGGGAGACCACCGTGGCCTGGAGCACCTGCTCGCACTTTCATAGCGAAGTGTCTAAACTTCCGCGACCCGGATAAGATACCAAGACTTACCAGAGAGAAGGGAAACAGCCAGATTGCGGTATTCCCAGATTTCTCCAACGAAGTTCAGAGGAAGAGATCCCAATTTCAGGAGGTCAAGCTCCGTATGAGAGCACAACACCTTAAGTTTGCCATGTTGTTCCCCGCCAGGCTGTGGGTGGTGAAAGACAGGTGCATGCAGTTTTTTGAAGATCCGACCGCAGCTGTGGCATGGCTTGATCAGTGCAGCCTAACGAACTGATGGACGAAGAAACCCAGAGAGTATGATTGCCACATATCTTCTTAAGCATGGACGTATTACACATACTTTATTTACCTTTTCAGTGTATATCATTTCCTCCTTGAATGGCACATCTACAGATTCCTGGGGAGACCTGAGCTAACAGTATTTATACTCCCATGTTACAGCTGTCAGTTAAAAGCGAGTTTGGTAGACATATGCGGTCTGCTAAGTATATACTGAATACCCATTACACGATCCGAGCACTATCAGTAGATTGCAAAACAAGTTCCGGACATGGGGACTGAAGGATGCCTTATAACGGCTTGACAGGTCTCAGAGAACACTAATATCCTAATACAGTAATGTATAGGAAGCTTCCATGGAAAGAACGGACTGGTTAAGCCTCTATTTCAGTACCCTGCTTCACTCTTGGCAGTGAATTGTTTGCCCCCTTAGAAATGTTCCTTCAACATGCTATAGCGCAAACAAATGGTTCAAGAAATGTGCCTCCAGCCGTTCAGATATGCTGGATGTGGATCACTATGTTGAAGGTTTGGGAATGTATGCTCTCACCAAGTTGGGGAGGTGTAGAGCTGGGAGGGAAGGGATATGTTCAAAGGTTATGTTATACATATGGGAAATACCGTAACATTATATGTTGCTCAAATATTGAAATGCACATTGGATACAATGATAATAAGTTGTGGGATGTACAGACTAAAAAGAGCCAAGCACACATGCTCATTGATTCTTAAATTACACATTTGACCACAGTGATATGACACCAGGGATAATGTCAGGGGTATGCGTAACAAAGTTAAAAGAAACGCTGCCTTGGCATTCCTCAAAACACAAAAAGCTGATGTCATGACACTAGTGGAAACTCACATTACGGGTCACCTACAGGCGGCTTTCAAATTACATTGGGTGGGGTGGGTATATCATAGCACGCACACCAGTCAATCCAGGGGAATATCAGTACTCAATCCTCAAAATACCCCATTTGAATTAATAGCATTAGAGTCGGACCAGCAGGGAAGATTTTTGTTTATGCATGCACTTATATGTGGAAACCCAATCCTAATACTGGCATGTTATATTTCTCCCCCATTCAGATCAGAGGTGATTCTGAAAGGATTGGCGTACATGGCCCTGAATCCAACGATCCCGGTGGTGTGGATGGGGGGACTTTAATATGTCCATGAATCCGGTGCTGGACAGGCCAGCTCAGGCTGGACAGCACGCTAATACGCAACATACTAGGTTGAGTCGAATGATGACCGAATTCGCACTGACGGATGTTTGGAGAAAACAAAACCCAAGCACAAGGGCATATACGTGTCATTCTACTAGCCACAATACAATGTCTGGGAGAGATTTCATACTAGTCTCTGATATTCTACTACCCAAGGTAACGGGGTCAGGATTCGCGCCTAGAGCCCTATCTGATCACTCCCCATGCTGGATAACGGTCTCCCTACTGAGAGCCTCCCCCGTGCACATATGGAGACTTAATCCGTTCTGGCTGTCAAGCCTGCCTGAACTTGAAGCCATCGCTGGGGAACTGAAATATATACTAGATCAGGGATATGCAATTAGCGGACCTCCAGCTGTTGCAGAACTACAAATCCCATGAGGCATAGCAAGACTGACAGCCACAAGCATGACACCCAGAGGCAGAGGCATGATGGGAGGTCCGCTAATTGCAGATCCCTGCACTAGATGATAAAAGTACTATATGATAGTACCACAGAATGGGATACATTTAAAGAACAGGTGCGCAGGATCCTATCGCTTAAAATAAATAGACTGAAACGGTCCTCTAAGCTTATAGTGAACATGTCGTCAGACAAGCTGCTAGAGCTGGAAACAGCGTACAATGTAGATCCCAGTCCTGAAAACCTTCAAAGGGTTAAAAAAGAGGCCAGAGTAGTGTCCCAACTGCTCATAGAGAAGGCCAGACAGCAAGTGTAAACGACAAGCCCCCAGTAGTGGTGTCCCTAATTACTCCACAAGGTGAGATTATAACTGACCGACCCCCCCTCCCCCCCCAGGTGGCAGCAAGATTTAAGAATTTTTATAGTGAACTATACAAGACAGAGATCACACATTCGCAACAAGACATCAAAAAACTACTTACACACTATACAATTTCCTAAAAACTTAACCCTGAACAAGTAAAGGTAATATAGGCTCCTATAACACTAGATTATGTCACCCAGGCCTAGATGGCTTGTCCCTATAATTTTATACTACCTTTTCGGAGGTATTTATCCCTAAATTGAAACAACTGTACCAAAAAATTTTTTGATAAGGGAGTGCTCCCTCCTTCCATGCAAAAAGCACAAATAGTAGTCCTGAATCATACAGACCCATTCCCTGCTCCAGGTAGACATTAAAATCTTGGCCAAAATACTGGCCTCTAGACTCAATACTGTTATTCTAACATTAATACACCCGGACCAGACTGGGTTCATGCCTGGTAAAAATACTGCCATGAATATCAGGAGACTATTAATGAATATTCAAGCCCAGCTCGATAATTTCGGTACAAGGGTGGTAGTGTCCCTCAAGGCATTTAATTCAGTGGAGTGGCCATACCTAAGGGAGTGCCTGCAAGGGTTTTGGACAAATGTTATCAAATGGGTGAAAATTATATACCAATCACCAAAAGCACGTGTATTTGTAAATGGGTGGTTATCGGACCAATTTCCCCTTGAAAGAGTCACTCGGCAGGGGTGTTCTCTCTCCCCGCTTCTGTATGACCTGGCAGCTGAACCTCTGGCCATAGCCATTAGAGCAGCAACAGATCTACAAGGATTGCGGATGGGCCACGTCTCTGGAAAAAAATAGTCCTATATGCAGATGATACGATATATCTGGAAGATCAAGGACCATCACTAAAGGCAGCACTCTGAATCATTGAGGAAATGGGCAGTTTCTCTGGACTGCGCATTAATTGGGATAAATCCCAGATCCTCCCCCTAGATTAGTTTCCCCCACCTCGCACATATCCAGAATTGCCATTAGCTAGAATTAAGTACTTACGGGTACAGGTCACAAGGAACCTAGGGGACTACTGCACTCTGAATATAGAACCCTTATGGCGCGTACACACGGGCGGACTGTATGGCGTACTTAGTCCGTCGAAACACATTTCAGCGGACAGTCCGCTCGTGTGTGGGCTTCAGCTGACTTTTTCAGCGTGCAGTCTGGCGTACTAAGTATTTCGGATTTTTCGAAATTCTGTCCGTCGTACTTTGGTTTCAGCGGACAATCCGCTCGTCAGTATGCTAGTTCGACGGACTAAGAATGGCGCATGCCCAGAAAGGATTTACACGGCGGAAGGGTGCTTTGCTGTGTATTGGACTTCCTATTTCTAGTCCCGTCGTACGTGCTGTACATGTCATCGCGCAAGCTTTCGACGGACTGTTTGTGCATCCGTGTGTGGTCAAGTCCGTTCAGTCGAAAGTACGACGGACTGTCCGTCGGATTGTATGACGAACTAAGTACGCCATACAGTCTGCCCGTGTGTACGCGGCATTATTCTCCCTGATTAAAACCAAAACCCAAGTCTGGGATAAACTACCTCTAGGGGCTATGGGAAGGATAATCATTAAGATGATCCTACTACCTAAAATTCTATATACGATATGGCACACACCCCTATATAATCCCCTGAGAGTTTTTAAAAAGTTTTTAAATACATTTGTTTGGGGACATGGAAGGCACAAGCTAGTATGGCATATTCTTAAAAAGCCCACATCTATGGGGGGAACTTCCCTCCCAGATATACAGGATTATATAGCCTCACAACTATCTTGCATGTATTATTTCAATACAATAGAAATGCAGCGTTATAGAGCATTAGTGATAATCAGGGGAATCCATTGACAACCCTTATACAAGCCATCTTTTTGGAGGGGGGGGGGACAAGTACGTAGAAGGCCCCCCTGATACAATGATGGTATGCTTTTGCACCACCAAAAAGGGGAAATAGCCCTGAAAAAACTAAAAAATAGGACACATTCACTCCCACACCCCTCTCTGGCTTAATAACCACATGCTAGAACTTCAGCAAACACCAGACCCTGGTGTACGGGATAATATACCTCCACCAAGTTATGACTACAACAGGGCCTAAAACGTTACAATCCCTTAAAGATGAGTATTTAATCCCACACCATATGATGTTTAGATACAGCTTCGCCATGCACTACGAACCTAGTTCAGGAACCTAGAGATTACTCTTGACTGCCCATAAATCCTGGAAATAATCATGGAAACAGAACCCCAAAAACTGATATCTAACCTGTATTCTACAATTAGACTCCCAAGAGTCGTAACAGTAATCCAGAAAGCCTAGGTAGGATGCGAGAAAGACGTAGGGGACATTAGCGACTCAGACTGGGATGAAATACTAGAAAATGTCAAAACAACATCACCTAAGTTATCAGACCGATTGACACAGCTTTATATCATACACCAAGTATATCTAACGCCACAGAGACTGGCCAAATTTCAACCTACGCATACCTCAATGTGTCCCTTATACAATTGTAACCCAGGTACGTTCTACAATATGATACAGGAATGTCCCATTTTACAAACTTATTGGACAGAAGTAATTAAATTTCTACGTGATGAAATGGGGTGCCCAGTGGTACTAGACCTTCTCCCAGATGTAGACATAGACAAGTATCAAGCCACCTTCGTGTACGAAACGCTTTTTATAGCTAGAAAGGCAGTAGCTCGGTCCTGGATGCAGAACCTATACCCTACCGTGACGGACTGGAAGAGGGACGTGAACACTACCCTCCCTTACAAAAAGTTTATATATAAACAGAGTGTACACAAAATTACTCAAAGTGTGGGATAGGTGGCTGGGAGATGGAGAAACATGCACAAAAGATATCACTTTGAAAATTTGAAGCATCAAGGTGAAAAGTTGGGCTACAGGGGTAATGCTATTCGCTTTATGTAAACAGAGGGACATAGGATACTTTGATAAGAGGACAATAAAAGCTTGCAACTGCATGTCGATACCTGTGATTACTAGATTAGGATGTATAGCATCTGTTGAATGTATATACATATCCTCATTTCTGTACAAACCCAGTGTTTAATGTATATGTGCATATTTTCATTCAATAAAATTGAGTTTCCCAATTTAAAAAAAAATTAGCGCCCTCAAAAATGTATGCAAAACACTTCCCATGCATCTCAATGGAACCTTTCACACTGAGGCGTTACACTGGGTGGGCATTGACAAAAGTCCTGCAAGCAGCATCTTTGGAGCGCTTTAAATAGCGCTGTAAAAACGCTCTATCTACATCTTGTATGCCCTTTCTATCGCTCCTCTGGCAGCCAGAATGCATATTATTGCTAACATACATCACCAATAAATATTCCCAATATAAAAATATCCCTTTTTACTCATTTCTTATTTGTCTCTTGCCCATTCCCTCATCTCCCTTCCAAACCCTACTTCAAGAAAAACTTCAGTTTGGCCTCTTTTGAGGTTATAATTTGGACTAGGACAGGCTGAAAGCAGTGCCTTATTCAAGCCCCCCCCCCCCCCCAACCAAAATTCAACTCTTTTAAAAGGATAAGTTCACCTTTCAGAGCATATTATACCCATAATTAAGGGTGTAGCATACTCCATTCCTGCACCCCACACCCACTGTCACACTTTAAAAATAGCATGGCCATGCAGGGCTCCACCCACACAGCTGCATAATTCATTCACAGCCATCTGAGAATGAGAGAACTACGGTCAGCCATTGCATCTGATGGCTTCTAGTTTTCAATGAACTGCAAGGGTGCTGATGAGCGTTTTCATAGTTCATTCACGAGCCCTGCAACTTGTAAACAGTAAGCCCCTAGCGAGGGTATGGGCTGTAAGCTAAAGGGCTTGTCTGTAAAATCCTGATATTGTACCCCTGATCTGCTAATCACATGTGCAATGCCTTGCAGGCTGCTGAGGGAAAAAATTATATATGCACTTTTTTTTCATGAAAAAATATGTGCATTTACTTTTTTTCCCCCCAAAAGTTGAACTTAGCCTTTAAAGTGAGTGTAAAGTCAAATTTTTTTCCTTTAAAAATAACACACACATTATACTTACCTGCTCTGTTGCAGTGGATTTGCACAAAGCAGCCCGGATACTCCTTTTCTCAGTTATCTCTTCTGTGATATTGGCCCCTCCCTAATGTTGAATGCCCCCAAAGCAAGCAGCTTGCTATGGGGGCACCCTAGCTGAGTCATAGCTCCCTGTGTCCATTCAGACAGAGCCCCAATCCCTTTCTCTCCTGATTGACTAGCTGACTGATTGACAGCAGCAGAAGCCAGTGGCGTAGCAGCTGTGTCTCAGCCAATCAGCGGAAAGAATCTCGGATGGCTGAGGTACTCGTGGACATTGTTTTACTGAGAGGGACCTCAGGTAAGTATTAAGGGGAGCTGACATGCACAGAAGGCTTTTTATCTTAAAGCATAGTTCTACCCAAAAGTGGAACTTCCACTTTAAGCACTCCTCGCCCCCTTACATGCAACATTTGGCATGTCTTTTTTTGTGGGGGAGCGGGTACCTAGGTTTGACAGGGACCCAGCTCTCCTCTTACCGCCCAGGCGACTCCTCTCCTCCTCCCTCCCCGCAATCTTAGGCCTAAGTACTACCCACTGGAGTCACAGGGGGCTTACTTTTTAAATGATATACTTTTTCCTATCTCCAATTTCCTTCTGGACTTTGAGACTCTTAAAGTGTAAGTTTACCTTTACAGAAAAATCCTTCACCATAGGTCATCCAGTTGTGTAATATAGTTTACAAAATGTTTGGTAGTAGAAACAGTTGAGAAAACAAAAAACAAAAAAAAAAAAAAACAAACAAAGTAAATGTCTGTTAAAGTGTATTTTTACAATATCCAAGTATAACCAAATTTCAAACAAGAACCAGGCTACTTTATAATAATAATAAAAAACATGTATGGATAAAAAAAAAAATAGGATTTTTGTACTCACCATAAAATTATTTTGTCTGAAGTTCATTGACGGACACAGCTCCAATAATCTTGACCGTAGGGTTATTACGCCACCTTCAGGAGAGGACTAGGCAGAACATGTAATACATGTGAAAAACAGAACTGTACAGTTCTGCCCAGGGGGCGGTCCCTCTGGCAATAACCCCTCAGCCTGCTTCCTATATACAAGCAGTATAACGTAAACTAATAGGAGGGGTGGGTGCTGTGTACGTCAATGAACTTCAGGGAAAAGTATATTACGGCGAGTACAAAAATTCCATTTTCCCTTTCGTTCATTGACGGACACAGCTTTAATAATCTCGACCGTAGGGACGTCCCCAAGCAGGCATCAGAAGATGCGCTTACATCAACTTTGTAGAACTTTGTGAAAGTGTGAACGGACGACCAAGTCGCTGCCTTATACACCTGGGAGACTGACCCTTGATGTCGGAAAGCCCAAGAGGTCCCAATTGCCCTGGTGAAATGGGCAGTGACAGGGAAGGGGGGCGCCTGCCCCTTCAAGGTGTAAGCCTGGACGACGATCTATCTGATCTACCTGGAAATGGTGGTCGACGAGACCGCCAGCCCTTTTTTCAGACAAGCTACCGAAATGAACAGAGAATCTGACTTCCGGAAGGGAGCCATGGCAGACATATACCCTTAGAGCCCGGACCATGTCCAGGGAATGGAGGGCCACCTCCTTAGGGTGTGTTGGTTTTGGACACAGAGATAGTAACACAATGTCTTCCTTGAGATGGAAGGCCAAAACCATCTTCGGCAGAAAAGAAGGTTGCGGACGCACCACCACCTTATCCTTGTGGAAAACTAGATAGGGCGACTTGCAAGACAAGGCCGCCAACTCAGAAACCCTCCTGGAAGATGTAATCGCCACTAGAAAGACCACTTTCTGAGAAAGAGTCAAAGGAATTTTCCAGATGTCCTCAAACAGCATTTTCTGAAGTGCCGATAACACCAGGTTCAGATCCCATGGAGGGACTACATGCCGAACCCCTTGCACAAAGGTGCTCACCAATGAGTGAGATGCCAGGGGTTGTTGTAAAAAAAAAAAAAAAAAAAAACACAACACAGTGAAGGCTGATACCTGTCCCTTGATGGTGCTCAAGACCAGCTTCTGGTCCACCTCATGCTGTAAGAACCGCAGAATCCTGGAAACAGAATAGGTGCGTGGACACCACCCCATTTTCACACACGGAGATATAAGCCTTCCATGTAGGATGGTATATCTTCCAAGAAAAAGATTATCGTGCCCTCAGCGCATAGTGGAAATTACCAAGTCCGACAGACTTCGGTTCCTTAGCACCTGGCTTTCAACATCCATGCAGTTAAAACCAGCAATGGTAAAGCAGGATTGAGTATCGGACCCTGCGATAGGAGGTCTTCTCGAATTGGCATCCGCCACCAGGTGTACTAAATCAGCGTACCAAGGACATCAAGGCCAATCTGGGGCAACGAACGTTTCAAGGACCGCCGACAAAGCGTCCAAAGGCACTGCACTATTTGCAGGCGAGCTGGTTGCAATTGCAGGGAGGTCTGGGGAAGAAACACCAGCTTCTGACACCATGCTGACCCACTCTGTCTGCCAGGGAACTTAGGACAAGGAACTCAATCCCACCCTCCTAGCTGATAACAGGCTGAGGGGCCCCACCGCAGGACTCACCACCATTAGAGCCCCTGGAAGACCCCTGGCCCAGGTACACACACCGCATTACAGCCCAGTCATGTAGCATCCCCCACAGTGGACCCCAGAACCGATGGTCCCGCAGGGAACCTAGGTTCTTTTCCTTCATTAAGCAGAAAAAAACTGGAGCTGCAGGAAGCAGGCTGAGGGGTTATTGCCAGAGGTATCACCCCCTGGGCGGAACTGTACAGTTCTGTTTTTCACATGTATTACATGTTCTGCCTAGTGCTCTCCTGAAGATGGCGTAATAACACTACAGTCAAGATTAGTGGAGCTGTGTCCATCAATGAATGAAAGAGAAAAGTGATTTATTTACAGTGCCAGATCCATTTATTGGTTTTCTATTTGCCATATGCAGTTCAGAAAATTAAAAATATAAAATACAGGCAAGTATAAAGTTATAGTTTACAGTTCCTTATTCTGACATTATAGAAAAAAGCAGAGAAAATATTTGTGCACACTACAAAAATCAATTCATTGTCACATTGTAACTTCAAAATTCCTTATTGCTCAGAAGATGGCAACACATTTTTTATGTGAGGGTTTAATATGTATATATTTTATATTGTATGCATTGGTATAAATGTCACTAGGTGATATTTCTCTCAAAAGTTTGGTTGCCTTATATTCTGTAAGAAGTTTCATAGAATGTTAAAGTAATCTGGATGTTTAAAGGGGAACTAAACTCTCTCAATTAAGGGCCCTTTTACACTAATCAGTTTTTCCAGGAAAAAAAAAAAAAGAAAAGTGGAAGAGACATACATGCACTACAGTTTGTGAAATTGAGTCACATGTCCATATTTCACAGGTGCATTGCGGGGAGTCAGGCAACCAGAAACGCATCAAAAACGCATATCCTTTTTGTCAGCAAAAGTAGTGCGAAAGCAGCCTAACATTACATTTTTTTATCTTTATGCTGCTAGTATTAGTAAATAGATAGTAAATATTTACTTGTTTTAAACTTTTTTTTTTTTTACATTTCATCAGTTACTTCCTGGCTTCTGGTCTAGTCCAAAATGATCCATCAATCAACTCAAGTACAACCAGTCTGTCAGGTTTTTCTGGAGTGATTAGAGCTGCTGCCTATAGCACCCCATAGTTTAGATATGTTTTTACCACACGCCTCAAAGCACTCATGTAGTGTCAGGGGTTGCAATGGTGACCCCGCCCCATCATATTCTGTTTTTCACTTGGACAGGAGGGGCGACATACAGGAACTGACCTGAAACTCTCCATTTTCCTCCTGCAACTGCTAAAAGCTGGCTTCTCTTCCTTTCCCTTCCTCTGACATTTAGCAACATCAATATTCAAAATAAAAAAAATTGAAATTCTGCACCATTTCAATGTGTCCCAGGACTGGTTATCGAATCACTTAAGCAGCCCGTGCTCTTCAAAAGGTTGAGCACCCCTGTGCTAGGGGATGTTTTTCAGGATGGTTTCTCAACAAAATAAAGCACAGAGACATGAATGGATGGGCAAGTTTGAGTTATTAAAAATGAATATAAATAGCAATTACAGTTTTTGGTGCTCAGATACAGTTTAGGTAGTTAATTTTATAAATCATACTATTTTCTTATTTACAAGGACAACTTATCTATAGAATGTGGGTATAAACCAGGACCTTCAAAAAGTACATTGTTATAACCCATATGATTTCATTAGCTGAGAATTTTAAATTAGACTAGAACTAGGATTGACCAATATTACCACTTTTGGGGGGACATTTATAAACCCAGCAAAGGCTGAAAACATGGCAAATTCCTCTGCTTACCATTTATCATACAATATAGCACAAAATGTTCAACTTTGGAGTATAGCAGTAGCACTTTAAAACTATGCAGAAACTGCCTTTCTTAAGCAGATTTGCTTTGCAATTATTACCCTTATGTCACAGCACCATGTTATAACCACCTCTTTTTAACGTTTTCTTAAACAATAGTATTTCACAGCCTTAAAAGAGAAGTACAGGTTTTTTTTTTTTTTTTGCCCATTTATAGGTGGATGCAGCATCGGTGCCCCGTCGCTTCTACACTAAGAACCGAGCGATCAAACATCACCGATGGCTCAGTTCTCACAGATCCCCGAGTGAGGAGCTGCTGACTGTCAATCAGCAGCTCTCCTCTCTGCTCCTCCATGCTCACTGGAGCGCTGAGCTGTGAAGGGGTCAGAGCAGCCATCTTAGTCTATTAGAAGCTTGCTGAGAGGCTGAGACAGGCATCAGTCCAGGAACTGATTCAAGTGACATCAGCAGAGAGCGGACTTCAGACTGCTCTCTGCTGAAAATGGGTCAAAGGAGTGCAAAACGAATTGCACGCCTGTGACCCATAGGAGAAGCCCAGTCAAATGAGCTCAGGCTGGACTTCTCCTTTAAGGCACTGGCCCATCATTGGACCTACTTCAGAGAGTGCAGGACTTATGAGATATAATGACTCAAAGTGACTGTATATATTATGGCCGATATGCCAGGCTTGCACAAACAAACATCTGACCATCTAAAAGCCCTGCTCAAGGTTCAAACAGGGCTCCCATATGTATGATGTATGCATAGTTCTCAGCAAGATTTGCTAGATGCCATACGAGTTCATTCTCAGTTAAGAAGCTTTTTACCAAAACAAAAGGGTATTAGGGATTTACATCTTGTAACAAAGCTGCCAGGAAAACAGCCAAATTTTTCTCACATTAATTATTTTTAATGCATCAAACAGTGTCACTACCATTTTCTTCCAGGTATGGGATCTGAAAAATTAAAAACACACAACACAAAAAAAAAAAAACTAGCATGTGGGCCAGGACTTCTGACTTTCCTGATCTGCATTCTTGTTTTTGGCCACTGTCTCAAAGTACTGCATTCGAAGACAGATATTCAACTTTCATTTTAAGATCAGCAATATATGCCTCTGTATTTCTCAGTGAAGTTTCCTGTAATTTTACCTTTAGCAAATACCTGCATTTAGGCACAGCACTGTATATCTACTTATACAAGAAGTACATAGGTTTACAACACTCTTGAGTCATTGTCCAGGTCAACTGTGACACTTATTCCCTTTCAAATTCAAATGTGTCACTGTTGTGGTAAAGAGCAGAAATTGATAAAACCAGTGAATAATAGTATTCACACTCCTGTGACACTCATATAAATTATTTCAATAATGGTACTTTCAACTCGCTGACAGAGCTGTACATCTGGATCTACACTCTCTGCCTCCTTGGTAGAGACAGACAGTGTGGGAAGGCAAAACGTGCTTGGTAACTCTCTTGGTTTTTCTTTAAGTTGCTGCAGACCTGTTTAGGGAAAAAAAAAATAAATAAAATAAAATTAAAATTAAATCGTGATAGACTTAATAGGATTATACTACTTTGCAATGCACAATTAGTCACAACTGAAAGTTTACACATATGAAAAGGCCAATAATAATCAATCCACATACTTTAACCACTTAAGGACCGCCGCATGCCAATGTACGTCATCAGATTGGAATGTACAGGCACAAGCACGTACATGTACTTGCTTGCCTTGCAGCGGGTGGGGGGTCCGATCGGACCCCCTCCCGCTGGATGCGGCGGTCCATTTCGCTTCAGGAGGGGATGGCTGTTGGATTCTGGCCATCCCCTCTCGATCGCTTCTAGCGAATGAGAAGCTTCCTCCCGCTGTGTATAGTAAACACAGGCAGGGAGGAAATGATGTCATTCTCCTCGGGGCGGTCTTTTTGACCGGACTACGAGGAGAACACTGAAAGTAAGTGCACCAAACACTACACTAACATGTAGGCACACATAGGCACACAAACCCCCCCTCCCGATCCCCCCTCCCAGTCACAGTGTCACTGATTGCAGTGATCATTTATTTACTGATCACTGCATTCAGTGTCAGTTGTGACAGTAAAAACTGTCAGGGCAGTTCGTGTTAGGTCCAGGGTAGCCCCCTACCACCCCCCAATAAAGGTTTAACCCCCGATTGCCCTTAGAGTTAACCCTTTCACCCCCTTTTGCCAAGGTCACTAAGCGATCGTTTTTCTGATCGCTGCATTAGTGTCACTGGTGCCGCTAAGTAGCTAGTTATTTTTTTAGGTTCACCGCCAGGTTTTTATAGCGCTAGGTACCCCGATATACTACCCAATAATGGTTTTAACCCCCCTGATTGCCCCTAGTTAACCCTTTCACCCCCTTTTGCCAGTGTCACTAAGCGATCATTTTTCTGATCGCTGCATTATTGTCGCTAGGTAGCTAGTTATTTTTTTAGGTTCACCGCCAGGTTTTTATAGCGCTAGGTACCCCGATATACTACCCAATAATGGTTTTAACCCCCTGATTGCTCCTAGTTAACCCTTTCACCAGCGATCACCGTATAAGGGTCACTGGTGACACTGGTTAGCCAGTTAGTTATTTAGGTTCCCCGTCAGGTTTTTATATAGCGCCAGGGACCCCCATATACTACCTAATAAAAATTTGAACCCCCTGATTGCCCCAGTTAACCCTTTCACCAGTGATCACCGTATAAGTGTTACGGGTGACTCTGGTTAGTTAGTTTGCTTTTTAGAGCATCAGGGCACCCACCATTTATTACCCAATAAAGGTTTAACCCCCTGATCACCCGGCGGGTGATATCAATTAGGTTTTAGGGTCAGGGTCTGCATCGCCCCAGGCAGCGTTAGGTTAGTGCCAGTACCGCTAACACCCACGCGCAAAGCATACACCTCCCGTAGTGGTATAGAATCTGAACAGATCAATATCTGATCTGATCAGATCTATACTAGCGTCCCCAGCAGTTTAGGGTTCCAAAAAAAAACATTGTTAGCAGGATCAGCCCAGATACCTGCTAGCACCTGCGTTTTGCCCCTCCGCCCAGCCCACCCAAGTGCAGTATCGATCGATCACTGTCACTTACAAAACACTAAACACATAACTGCAGCCATCAGTCAGGCCTGATCCCTGCGATCGCTAACATTTTTTTTTGGTAGCGTTTTATATATAAATCCGGAAGGCAGTGCTTGGTTTTTGGGGTCCCGTACATGGCTAGGCTCCCAAAAAGTCCCCCACATGTGGTATCCCCGTACTCGGGAGAAGCAGCAGAATTTATTTTGGGGTGTAATTTGACTTATGCCCATAGCATGTGTGAGCAATATATCATTTAGTGACAACTTTGTGCAAAAAAAAAAAAAAAATTGTAATATTCCTGCAACTTGTGGCAAAATATAAAATATTTCATGGACTCAACATGCCTCTCAGTAAATAGCTTGGGGTGTCTACTTTCCAAAATGGGGTCATTTGGGGGGGTTTTGTGCTATTTTGGTACATATAACTATGGCATGTGTGAGCAATATATCATTTAGTGACAACTTTTTGTAAACTTTTTTTTTTTTTGTCATTATTCAATCACTTGGGACAAAAAAAAATATATATATATATATATTCAATGGGCTCAACATGCCCCTCAGCAATTTCCTTGGGGTGTCTACTTTCCAAAAATGGGGTCATTTGGGGGGTTTTGTGTTATTTTGGCATTTTATGGCCTTCGAAACTGATAGGTAGTGAGGAGTGAAATCAAAAATTTGCACCCTTAGAAATCCTGAAGGCAGTGATTGGTTTTCGGGGTGCCGTACGCGGCTAGACTCCCAAAAAGTCCCACATATGTGGTATCCTCGTACTCAGGAGAAGCAGCAGAATATATTTTGGGGTGCAATTCCACATATAACTATGGCATGTGTGAGCAATATATAATTTAGTGACAACTTTTTGTAATTTTTTTTTTTTGGGGTCATTATTCAATCGCTTGGGACAAAAAAAAAAAATATTCAATGGGCTCAACATGCCCCTCAGCAATTTCCTTGGGGTGTCTACTTTCCAAAATGGGGTCATTTGGGGGGGGGGGGGGGTTTGTACTGCCCTGCCATTTTAGCACCTCAAGAATTGAGATAGGCAGTCATAAATTAAAAGCTGTGTAAATTCCAGAAAATGTACTCTAGTTTGTAGACGCTATAACTTTTAAGCAAACCAATATACGCTTATTGACATTTTTTTTTACTAAAGACATGTGGCTGAATAAATTTTGCCCTAAATGTATGACTAAAATTGAGTTTATTCGATTTTTCTTATAACAAAAAGTAGAAAATATATTTTTTTCTCAAAGTTTTCAGTCTTTTTCCATTTATATCGCAAAAAATAAAAATCGCAGAGGCAATCAAATACCATCAAAAGAAAGCTCTATTTGTGGGAAGAAAAGGACGCAAATTTCGTTTGGGTACAACATTGCATGACCGCGCAATTACCAGTTAAAGCAGTGCGAAATTGTAAAAAGACCTCTGGTCCTTAGGCTGACAATTGGTCCGGGGCTGAAGTGGCTAAAAAACACCTCCCAACTTTTTAAATAAAGCGTTCTTATTCTAAAGTGGTAAACTCTAAAATTGCATCAACTTATAGCAACCAGATTCCCTTTGCTAAAGTTAAACCTATCCAGGATAGATTGTGATTGATTGTCAAGGATAGATTCACTTAACCACTTCGCATCCAGGCCAATTCTGACATTTCTCTCCTACATGTAAAATTCCTAATTTTTTTGCTAGAAAATTACATAGAACCCCCAAACATTATATATATTTTTTTAGCAAAGACCCTAGAGAATACAATTGCACTCGTTGCAACTTTTTATCTCGCACGGTATTTGCGCACGGTATATGCTTAAAAAAAAAAAAAAAAAAAAAACACACAACAGTAAAGTTAGCCCAATTTTTTTGCATAATGTGAAAAAGGAGGATACGCCAAGTAAATAAATACCCAACATGTCACTTGCACGTGCTCGTGGAATGGCGCCAAACTTTGGTATTTAAAAATCCCCATAGGTGACGCTTTAAATTTTTTTACTGGTTACATATTTTGGGTTACAGATGAGATCTAGGGCTAGAATTATTGCTCTCGCTCTAACGCTCACGGCGGTACCTCACATGTGTGGTTTCACATGTGGGCGGGACTTACATATGCGTTCACTTCTGTGTGCGAGCTCACAGGGACAGGGGCGCTTTACATTTTTTTTTTTTTTTATTGTCAATAAAGACCCCATATCTCACCTCTAGGCTGGGAAGAATAAAAAAAACGAAAAAAACAAACACACACCACGATCCTGGCTTCCTAGCCAGATCGGCACCGTTAATTTGAATACAGAGGCCGGGCGTGACATCATAACATCGCGCCCGGCCTCCGAACGACCATAGAGACTCCGGGGACGATCTGGTCCGCCGGAAAAGTCTATGGTAACTTGCTGGGGCCGGCGGATCCTGTGACCGACTCACCGATGGAAACTGAGTCGGTACAAGCACCGAAGGGCGGCGGGAGGGGCGTCCCCTCCCGCCGCCCGTAAGAACGATCAAGCGGCGGAACCGCCGCTATGATCATTCTTATGGTGCAGGGAATCGCCGGCTGAAAACGGCAATATCTGAATGATGTCTGTGGCCTCAGGCATCATTTAGATATAACCACTAAAAGCCCATGACGTCAATAGACGTAGTATGGGCGCCAAGTGGTTAAAGGATAAGTTTGTGCATTTTTTTGCAGGTAAAAAAACATGCATTTACTATTTTTTTGGTTTTAGGAGCCTGGAAATAATTGCAGCAGCAATCAGCAGATCGCTAATGCCATGCAGGTCTCCTGCAGGCTGTCAAGTGAAAGCGGTCTTTTCGTACATCGTACATTTTACACTAAAAGGAATATTCAATGAACTACTGGAGCACTCACAGCGCCATGGTAGTTCATTGAAATCTACAAGCCGACAGCCAAAAAGGCTGTCAGTAGTTGTAGTCTATTCATTAACAAACCACTGGTGGAGTCCGCATGGTCGCATTTTCTTTAGAATGTGGCAGCAAGTGGGGGAAGAACGGGGGGGGGGGGGGTTGGGCGAGCGGTTGTACAGGGACTAGTAAAACTGTAACATGTTACAAGAGGCGAACTTATCCTTATAAAGATAGGAACTCCTTATTGAATAAACTAGGTCATACATTAATTGAAATATGAAAAGTGTTCAGCAGGGACCCTTCAAATTTCAAGATATAGAAAAAGACATGGAAACTAAAATCAGACAAATAATACATTATTACCGCCAGACACTGATCCACTCACCACATTAGAGGTGGGGCTCAGTGGCTTGCAGCATATAGAGAAAAACAGAATTATACCAAGGAGAGACGTATATAGAGAAAGATGCCACATATAGAGCCTCAGGGGTTGTGTCTGATAGAATACAAATCAAGTATCAAAAAAATTTGACTTTTATTGGATAATAAACCAAAACAAAAATGCATAAAATTATCAAATCCTCCACCATTCACCGTCTAAAGCAGGGGTGTCAAAACTTTTTTCAAAGAGGGCCAGATTTGATGAAGTGAACATGCGCGAGGGCCGACCATTTTGCCTGACATTCTTTGAACTATTAAAATTCGGTCTAAGTGTGTTTGTTCGGACACTAGTACACGGCCCAACAAGAATTATCTTGCCTTTGTGGCTGTGTGTGTTTTGAAGAGATGAGCTTGGGCGTGTTATTTATTGGCGAATAGCACGCACCTTCACTTTAAGAGGGAAGTTTCAGGAAAAAAAACTTAACATTTTAAATAAACAACTGTGAAGCAAAATAAGGGTCAGCGCCCATCTGCGCGCCCTCCATTGCTGGGAATGCAGCGCCCACCACTGCCAGGAATTCAGCCACCATTAGCCAGGAATGCACCCACCATTGCCAGGATTTCCCTCACTATTGCCAGGACTGCACCCACCATTAGCCAGCAACGCACCCACCATTAGCCAGCAACGCACCCACCCAGGGCCGCTGTTAAAAATCATGGGGCCCCGTACAGTCTACCTGGCGGGGCCCCCCACACAGCAGGGAAAAGACTTTCACTCTGGGCACGGTGAATACCCACAATATTTTAGATATGTGGGAGAGCAGTATGCAGTATGGCCAAATTTATGTTCAGAGCCCGCGCCCAGTCTCTACCTCCACCTAACATCCCCCGACTTCACAAGTACCTGGTCCTGCTGGCTTCTTTTATCTGGGGTCCTCATGCAGTGCTTCTCCTGGGGTGGGGGGCTTGGATCCTCTGGATCTGGGAGCGTGGGGACCGGCCAGAAGCTGAGCTCCTCTAAAACCTCTGCTCCTTCCACCTGGGCACGAAGTTGGACAGCCGGAAGCAGAAAGCAAAGTATTTAAACACTTTCGGGAGTAATCTGCAGCCGTATGTCAAGACAATTACATTACACAAGTCCCGGCCGGCGTATTGATATAGAAGAGACTGGGACTTGTGTAATGTACTGTATGTAATAGTCTGGACATACGGCTGCAGATTACTCCCAAAAGTGTTTAAATAATTTGCTTTCTGCTTCCTCCCACGCACACTACATGGGACCCTAGCTCAGGATTAGTATAGTCCCTATAATGTGGGAGTCCCCCCTCTGCCTATGGGCCCCCCTACAGGGCAGGGCCCAGTACAGAAGGGCTGGTGGTCCCCCCCTATCAGCGGCCCTGCACCCACCATTAGTCAGCAATGCACCCACCATTAGCCAGCAATGCAGCCATGGAGGGGGCAGGACGAGAACCAAAGTACAGGAGAATCTCCTGTTTACACAAATCCCACCTCCTTTGATGGACAGAACAGTCGTCCAATGGTGGAGACGGGACTTCCTATTACAGAGGCTGCCCTGTAATCAGGAAATGCTCCTGTGTGCACGGCACTCATACCACCTCCTATCTCCGAGGCAGCCAGACTGAGCCTATATATCTTTTGTGGCGCTGGGAGATCGTCGGGGGCCACAAAAGATATATATGTTTAGATAACCAGGCGGGCCGTTCAAAACCAGACCGTGGGCCAGACTTTGGACATGCCTGGTCTAAAGACAACGTTGTCTATGGACAAAAGAAACAGAGCGCCCTCACTGCACGTGCATCAACAATGGGAACCATAAAAAACACTGTTCAAGCGATGTGCAATATTGAAATTACACCGCTAGGGGCAGGCAGTCCTTATGTGGATGTAAAAAAGAAGGGCAAAAATTGCACAAATCAAAAAATCCAAAGGCTACAGTTTATGGCTGAGGGCAAAACACAGGGAAAGAAATCTGTGCGGGGAGTTGGATGTTAATGAAGTCTTACCCCATACACACTGATCTAAAGGGATCTGGGAAGCAATAGATGAACTGAAATAATCTGATCAATCATGAAGTAGAGCCAGTTTCCAGCAGTAGGAGCACGAGTGGCAGATATTCATATCTAGTACACGATATACCTTGTCCAGGTGCGAGAATGGATACTCTGCAGATGATGAATATTGCCATGCTCTGTCATCAGATGGGATGAAGGTAACGGCAATGTTCCATAGAGCCAATGGCCGTAACAGCTGAGCGAGGCATATACTCGTTTTTCGGCCGTTTTCCCAATTTCCTTTGGGCAGCGTACGCCACACCGGGCTCGGAGTCTCATCACCCAGAGTATATGGGGAGTGAAAACCACCCACAAGAGACAGCGCACTAAGAAAGGGCTTTGAGAAAGCACATGCGCGCGAAACATGTAAGCTGATAGTCGGCATGGCAACCCCCCTCCAGCACGAAGCTGTCTACGCAACGATTGGCTGCACAGGTCAGTGGTGTCACGTGTGAGCTCGAGCATTGCGCTCTGAGCTTCCCTCCACTCTGAGCCAGTATTATCGTGTGTCTCCTAGCTGGACTTCATACCCCAGCATGCACCACACTGCTCACCCAGAGCCCATATCACTGGCTTGACACGTACGAGCAGGACACCCCCCAGGCTACAGTGTGGCAGCGATCTGTCCCCTTTCTTCTCTCCACTGACAGTGAGTGTTTCTAGGAACAGAGTTCCTTTCAACTGCATTCTATGAATTGTCTTTCCAACAAGCACCGCTAAACCTCCCCCTCCCATTGAGGACACAATGTGATCATTAACTTTCTGACCCTCAGTAGGTTGGCGGCAGTGCTGTGTTGCTTCACAAACACATACTACAGGCGAGGATTGATTGCTAAAAGTCTGTATATCTACACAGTGATTTTTTGGTGACCTTTTTGTTACAAACAGACTGATTTTTGCTGCTTAGATCCCAGGAGGGATCGGATGTTTTTGTCATGGTTTTTTTATATATATTTATAAATAAATTACTTTTATGTTTTATTATATCAAAGTTTCATTAGTGCGCTGTCTATTGTGGGTTGTTTTTGCATTTTATTCCACTGATTCCAAAGTGGTCAAACAGCTGCACATGGACATGGTCTAATGCACATCAATATAAATAATTTGTGGTTTGGCACATAAACCACCAATTTTAAAAAGAAGAAAAAGCTCAGTTGTGCGCCTAAGATTATTACGTTATATATGGGGAGTGACACCCTTTGAATTTTGATCCATGTATGGAGAGGCTGGTTGTATTAAATTTGATCAATTGAGTTGTGTACAACAACCTGATGGTTTTTTCCAGAACGATCGGTGCCGCTGACTATAGCTGGCAATGCTGACCATTGTATTCTGATGGTGGGGATGGTGCCTTGCTGTCAGAATACAACACATAGGCGGTGGATTGAACTGCCGGTTGAACGTAAAAAAAGATGTATGGGGTGCCTAAGGGTATTTAAATAGGTATAATAGGAACTTGTAAACAATTTAGATTTGCCAGCTGTAGCACCGTTTTCTTATATTAGGTCAAATATTTTGAAATTTCATGGGAGAAAAGGTGTAAAAAAAATATAATCATGACTGAAAGGTCCTTTGACTTTATTGACAAACATTGAAAAATCACATTTTGGAGTTCTAGATAAAAATGTGTCTATATTGGTTAGAAACTGAATTATTACCATTAGAAAACAGCTCCTCAACACCTTTTCATTTACAAACAGAGAATGCCAATCAAAATTAATATCACTTTAAATATTACTATACAAATTTCATATACTATGGTATGGAATAGTAAGAACCGCTCTAAAACCATTACATTAGCTCTACGGTCCATTTCTCTTCTTTACCCTAATACACTCTCCATTACCTGTCTTACCCACCTTCACTACTAAACACTTACCTGACTCATCTCCCCATCTCAGCTGCAGCACCACTCATCACACTACCTGGTCTCACAGGAGATACTGAGAGCAACGGGAGCCATAGCCTCCTGCTGCTGTCAGTGAAACTCTTGTGAGGAGGGAAGGGGTGTGTGGCATACCGCCGCTCGCTGTGTGTATGTCTATAGATGCACACAAGCTGGCTCGGGAGCATACACACACGGATACAGTCTTAGTGCCAGGCTTTCTGAGGAGAAGGGAGGAATGAACACCACGGTATGGGAACTGCCTATGAGGAGGTAAGGGACCTTTCTGTGCAATATCACACCACAGAGCAGATAAGTAGGCCTTTTTTTTTTTTTACATAAAAAAAAAACAGCCTTCATTATAACGATAACCCTTTTACAGCCACCAAAAGACCTTGGTGGCAGCAGGGGATTTTATACACAACCCCAGCGACTGCAGCCGCTGTGTGTGTAAATCTGACAAGACAACTCTCAGATGAGCAGCTGCACAGCCACCAGATCGCTTCTACACACCCTAGTAACAGCTGGGGAAATAACATACCTATACATTCTCCAGAACAGTACATGTACAATGGTCAGACGGGAAGCACTTAATGAGACATCCGGGTTCTAAAAGACTTCTGATCTCTTACGTATCCTCAAGTTAAGCTAATGCAGTGCAGATCGCACTGCATTAGCTTAACTTGAGGATACGTAAGAGATCAGAAGTCTTTTAGAACCCGGATGTCTCATTAAGTGCTTCCCGTCTGACCATTGTACATGTACTGTTCTGGAGAATGTATAGGTATGTCCTGTCGGAAGCGTGCCCTCAGGGGGAACACAGTGGTGCAACCTATAACCACTGGGTTCACCAGACACAGCAAATCTCAGATGAGGGAACATGGCTGCTGTGGTTGGCCCTGGTACCATGTGATCACGTGACCAATCACAGTGATCACATTGCCTATAGTAAATAACGGCTGTCATTCATGACGCTATTATTTACTACTGTGATTGGTCCTGGTACACTGACAATCAAAGACTATGTGATAGCTGTTGCTAATCGCATCTATCATAGTAGTACTCAATGGGGCATGAATGCTGTGTCAAACAAATTTGTATAAGCAATCCTCAAAAAAATAAAAAATAAATCACTCCCCCCAGTTTAGTATAGTGTCACTATGGTGACACTGCACTGCTATGGTGATAGTATATGGTTGTGATTATGTACAATGGCTGGCTACTCCAATATCACTGTATGCTAGACATTGTCTCTGTTCATTGCGACAGCAGTGCAATCTCACCAGATGCCTGCTGCTAGTCAGTGTTCCTAACCTCTAGCACACCTCTCCCAGTGTCTCTGACCATCGCCACACACCAGTCAGTTTCACCATAATTACTATAGATGTGTGATGTTCTCTGGAGGAGCCACCCATGTTTGAATCGCTCTTCAGAAAGCATTTAACAGGCATGTGTTGTATTGCCTCCTCTTCATCTGCTTTAACCACTTGGACCCCACATGCATTCATCTTAAAGGGTCACAATTTGCAGACATACACGAGGTAAAATTACAGCTACAGATGTGAAACAAAGCATGTTGCTGCCTCTGCAGCTAAATGGGTTAGATGCTGAGAGGAGGTAAAACAGTGGCTCAACTGTTGGGTATTACCGTCCCCCAAATCAGACCAGTCTTGCACCACTGTTCTCTAGCGTACTGTAACGCTGATATCTCCCTATCTCCTTCCTTCCTATTCCCCATCCTAGGCAAACTTGGCCTTACCCCTGGGCACCACAGCTGGTCTATTTCATAACCTCCTGGAGAATATTATAAGCCAAGCGTCTGTTTCAGGTCAATGGACCTCAATCCCAAAACCAACCTCTCCAATGGGCCTATTTCCCATATCACTATGGAAAGCTTTGCAACTTCAGCTTTTCTCATGTTCTCCTCCACCTTTACCAGATCCTTAACCACTCTCAAAGCCATATGCCCCTCCACAGGTCAGTTCCGCTATCCTCTTACTTATGCACAATTCCCTCCTTTCCAAACTCTGAGATGATTTTTGGATACCATACATCTCCCATATATTGGGAAAAATACCTTTATCGGGACTTCAAAGCATTCCAAATGAACAAAATACTGCACTTCTCATTGAAGTCCTCTTTTTCCACTGGACCCCCAAAAATTTCAAAATGTTACCTCAAAAGAACAAAACCTCTGACATTCTCCACAGAACTTTTCCTGAAGTGCCCGATACCCGCTGGAGATGTATAGAGGCAAAATGTCTTCTGGTCGTGCCATAAACCATTCTTGATTCAGGTTAGGGACCAGTCTAAAAAATTCACAGATTTCACACTTCACCACAATTCAGCTTTCTTTCTCCTGCACCTGTGTTCCATACCCACAAAGACATACTAAAAATCTATTTTACGTAATTTGCTGAACACTGACAAAAGCTGTATTGCTGCCAAATTGAAAAGCTCCTCTTTGTCCATCCAAATATGGACATGTAAAGTAGAGGAAAATTAGACAAATTGAGAATCTGATCCTATCAAGCCAAAACCACCACAAGAACCAAATCAAAATGACTTCCCTGGGATGTTTTTACATTCTCAACTGATGGACAGGCTCTACTGTTTGGAGGAGACTCAGGGCAGTAATTGGCTCCACTCTGGTCTTGATGCCCCCCCCCCCAATCCACCCCATTCTTTCCCACTTTCCCCTAAACCCTTTGCAGGCTGCATTCTATCGCACATAATACTTCTATCTGGGACCTAAATCTCAAGTCTGATACCCCCGGATTCCTTCTAAGGCCGCGTACACACGGGCGGACTGTTCGCCCAACTTTGTCCGCTGAACAGTGTTTGGGCCGACAGTCCGCTCGAGTGTGGGCTTTCAGCGGACAGTTTCAGCGGACAGTTGGACGGACAAGGTTTTTCGGAATTTCCGAAAAACTGTCCGCTGAAACCTTGTTTCAGCGAACAGCCCGCTCGTGTGTAGGCTTGTTCGTCAAACAAAGTTGCGCGCATGCTCAGAAAGGATTTTCACGCCGAAAGCTATAATGCAGTGTATAGGACGTCGTATTTTTCGTCCAGTCGTACGTGCCGTTCACGTCATCGCGCACGGTTTCGGCAAACTGTTCGTCCGTCGTGTGTGGCCATGTCCGTCCATGCTAAGTTTGAGCGGACTGTTTGCCGAAACTGTTGGACGGACAAAGTTGGGCGAACAGTCCGCGCGTGTGTACGCGGCCTTACATTTATTTTGACTCATGATTTTGCATGTACTCCTAAAGTCTTACCCTGACGCTATCTCTCTATGCAATTGGTCGTGTTTGCCATTACTTGTTGTAAAACATTGATATATGTTACTCATTGTATCACGACTATTACTTTGTGTATATTATTCCACTACCTGTTTAAGTTGTATTTTGAAAACACAAAAATAATTAAGGAAAAACAAAAATACTGTAATAGTATTAGCCACTAGTGCATTCCTCTTTTTAGTCTCTACGTTTTATAAAGTTGAGCAATAACAACAGTATAACCAAGAATCTTTGACTTACGTGCAATAATTGGGTCAACATCTCTCGTTTGTGTGGCTACATTTGATGCACAGACTTGCCCTACTTGTATTAGCAGTGACATGGTGTCTTCATACAGTGGTGGAAATGCTTGGCAGAATGATACTAAGCAGGGCAAGGTTGGCATGAAAAATATATAACGCTTAGCTTGAGTTAGTACTGCAAACAAAAAGAAAGGAAAAAAAAGAAAAAAAAATAGTATTTAGAAATTCTAGTAATTGCTTTAAGATTTTAAAAGTAAATAAACACATTTTGTATTTTGCCAAGAGGGAAAACAGATTGGTGCATGTGTGTGTTTTAGACCAAGTTGTCCTAGACTTGAAAAACTTAACTTTAAACTTTTAAATTAGTTAAGTGCTATTCTTCTCTGTATTCATTGATTACATACCATAAACCATTTACAGTTTACCCTGAATCAGCACAAAGGCCTGAAAATCTATTTTATACCCATACATTTGGAAGCATGAAGAGCTTAAAGACAACTTAATCACTGCTGACAAGTTTATTATTTTGAACCCTCCTTTCTGTGTGAAGTGTTTGGGCAACCCTAATAAGACTGGGACTTAAAATCTGGAAGAGAAAAGCATCCTAACTACAGTAGGGCAAAAAGTATTTAGTCAGCCACCAATTGTGCAAGTTCTCCCACTTAAAAAATGAGAGAGGCCTGTAATTGCCATTATAGGTATACCTCAACTATGAGAGACACAATCTGGAAACAAATCCAGACAATCACATCGTCTAATTTTTGAAAGAAGTTATTTGCAAATTATGGTGGAAAATAAGTATTTGGTCACCTAAAAACAAGCAAGATTTCTGGAGTTCACAGACCTGTATCTTCTTATTTAAGAGGCTCCTCTCTCCTCCACTCATTACCTGTATTAATGGCACCTGTTTGAACTTGTTATCAGTCTAAAAGACAACTGTCCACAACCTCAAACAGTCACACTCCAAACTCCACTATGGTGAAGACCAAAGAGCTGTTGAAGGACACCAGAAACAAAATTGTAGACCTGCACAAGGCTTGGAAGTCTGAATCTGCAATAGGCAAGCAGCTTAGTGTGAAGAAATCAACTGTGGGAGCAATAATTAGAAAATGGAAGACATACAAGACCCCTGATAATCTCCCTCAATCTAGGGCTCCACGCACGATCTCACCCCGTGGGGGTCAAAATGATCACAAGAACGGTGAGCAAAAATACCAGAACCACGCGGGGGACCTAGTGAATGGCCAGAAGAGAGCTGGGACCAACGTAACAAAGGCTACCATCAGTAACACACCACGCCTCCAGGGAATCAGATCCTGCAGTGCCAGACATTTCCCCCTGCTTAAGCCAGTACATGTGCGGGCCTGTCTGAGGTTTGCTAGATAGCATTTGGATGATCCAGAAGAGGACTGGGAGAATGTCATATGGTCAGATGAAACCAAAGTAGAACTGTGTGGTAGAAACACAACTTGTCGTGTTTGGAGACGAGAGAATGCCGAGTTGCAACCAAAGAACACCATACCTACTGTGAAGCATGGGGGTGGCAACATCATGCTTTGGGGCCGTTTCTCTGCAAAGAGAACAGGATGACCGTGTACATGAAAGAATGAATGGGGAATGTATCGTGAGATTTTGAGTGCAAGCCTCCTCCCAACACACTGCCCGGGCAATGAAGGAGTGGCTTCGAAAGAAGCATTTCAAGGTCCTGGAGTGGCCTAGCCAGTCTCCAGATCTCAACCTCATAGAAAACCTTTGGAGGGAGTTGAAAGTCCATGTTGTCAAGCTACAGCCCCAAAATATCACTGCTCTAGAAGAGATCTGCATGGAGGAATGGGCCAACATACCAGCAATAGTGTGTGACAACCTTGTGAAGATTTACAGAAAACGTTTGACCTCTGTCATTGCCAACAAAGGATATACAAGTATTGAGATGAACTTTTGATATTGACCACATTTTCCACCATAATTTGCAAATAAATTCTTTCAAAAATCAGACAGACAATGTGATTGTCTGGAATTGTTTCCACATTTTGTCTCTCATAGTTGAGGTATACCTATGACGACAATTACAGGCTGACTAAATACTTTTTTGCCCCACTGTACATTGAGCTAAAACATTCAAACATTTGTGTGGGATCCCCCTGGCTCAACAGGACAGGCGCATCTGTTTTTCTGGACCCACCCCTAGTTCTTACCTGCACTCTGGCACATAAAAGTGTGTACCTGTAACTATATGCAAACCTGACTAACTTTACATTATACATGACACAAACCATACATACTACACACTACATCAAGTGCAATTACTACTATACAGAGTACAAATTGCACTACACATATACAACATGTCTTATACAATGCATGTTGCACCTTCACTATACAAATTTTATCCCACACATCATACCCATTCCCCACATTATACCGGACACATGCTATGTATATTACTAACCGCACCAGCCCCAAATTGCACAACCTTGTACCATTAACTGTGAATTTTCAGGCACTCTGGTTATATTTGAAGCCTTCAGAGCCTATTCTTCCCAGTACCTTTAACTTAGTGGGTAGCCAGTGGCTTACGCTACATCCCTAATAGCAGCTCCCTTCACCACTGGAGGCTGCCAGCCTTCATTGCACTAGTAGACTATTAGTCATTGTTTAGGTACTGTTTTATAGCTATTAAAATACTTCTTTACACTAAAGCCTAATACACACTATTCGTTTTTTTTCATTCAACGCAGTTGGCTGAAAAAAAAAAAAAAAAAAACTAAAAGAGCTCAGGAGGAGATCCCGTATGAACAATTCGATGTTAGTACAGCGATCTCCCCAGCTGAGCTATTCTGTTCTGATGGGAGGGGGGTGCCCCCTCTGCCAGAACACACCAGTCAGCGGCTCTCAGGCATTGGCTGAGCGCTGATCAGCAGATCTTTTTCAATTATGCCCCGGATCTGCTGCTGTACACATGGGCTAATACTGCCCGATATTTCGGCCCATGTGTACGGGGCTTAATGGTCTGTGATTAAGTTACAGTTTATGCCGCTTGTAATACATTACACAATTGTGACCATTGCTTAGGAAATCTTTAATTCCATCTCTCAGTAAAAAAGGCTGCTCTACATCAGTTGCCAAGTGATCTTTTATTCTCCCTAATAAAAAACCCTTAAAAAGTGACCTTTATGATCCACTGTAATAAATAATAAACTCCTCTCTACCACTCTGGTAAGTGATTATGTGTCCTTTCCAGGTTCAATGTTTTTTGCATATTTGATGTGTACTTGCAAAACTACAACAAGCTAAACAAACTACAACTAAAAAGCTCTCTGCTTCAGAGGTAAGTGATTTAGGCTCCGTTCACGCCTAGGTATTTTTAGGAATTTGTTTTTTTTTTGCTCCAAGCCTCAGCTCTAAATACGGCCAACAGAACAAATCCCATTCATTTCAATGGCCCCTATTGACATCTGAGCGTTCTGTTGCCTGTCACCCAAAAAAAGTACATGAGCTGCTTTTTTTGGCAGATTACAGGTGTTTTACTGCTCTTACATTAGCGACCTTTTAACCCTAAAAACACCAGTGTACAAAAAACGCTCAAAAAAACGCCTGAAAATAGCAACGCCTAGATGTGCACGGAGCCTAAATGAACATTTGTGCTCACCAATTAAAAGTACAAAAGTTTTAGGCAGGGGTGAAGAAATGCTGCAAAATAAAAATACTTTGAAAAATATATACATATAGTTACAAAAGGCAAATTGAGAAAACAGAAGAAAAATGTAAATTAAATCAATATTTGGTGTGACTACCCTTTTGGCTTCAAACCAGCATCAATTCTTACACTTGCACAAATTTAGAGATTTTGTAGGATTAGAGTCAGATGTATGATTAGCCAATTATACCAAAAAGGTACTAATGATCATGAATTGCATATGTAGGTTGAAACAGTCAATAACTGAAAACAGAAACAGCAGTGTAGGAGACGTAAAACTGGATGAGGAACAGCCAAACTCTGCTACCAAGGTGAGGTTGTGGAAGACCATTTCAGGTCACAGGTCATACATCATGGCAAGAATGATCACAGAAATACACAAGGTAGTTATACTGCATTAGCAAGGTCTCTCCAAGGCAAAGATTTCAAAGCAGACTGGCGTTTCAAGATGTGCTGTTCAAGCTCTTTTGAAGAAGCACAAAGAAACAGGCAATGTTGAGGACTGTAGATGCAGTGGTCAGCCAAGGATATTTAATGCAGCAGATGAAAGACAACATGCTTACTTATCTTTGACATCAAATGATGTCCAGTAGTACCAATCAGCACAGAACTGGCAAAAACCAGTGAGACCCAGATACACCCATCCACTGTCCAGAGAAGTCTTGCAGAAGTGGTCCTTATGGAGCAATTGTGTCCAAAAAGCCATACCTCCGACGTGAAAACAAGGCTAAGCGATTCAACTATGCACAAAAACATAGGAACTGGGTGCAGAAAAATTAGAGCAGGCGCTCTGGAGTAAGGAGTCAAAATGTAAAACAATATTTGCCTGTAGCAGGTAGTTTGTTTAGATAAAAAAAAAAAAAAAATTAATGAGGAGTCCTAGAGGTAATGTTCTGGCCCCTACAGAGCCCTGATCTTAACATCATAGAGTCTAGTATGGAAATACATGGAGACTGAGGCAGCCTACAGCCACAGAAGATCTCTAGTTAGTTCTTCAAAATGTTTGTAACAACCTACCTTCCAAAACTGTGTGTAAGTGTACTTAGAAGAACTGATGCTGGTTTGAAGGCAAAGGGCGGTCACGACAAATATTGATTTGCTTTGGATTCTCTTCTAGTCATTTACTTTCCATTTTGTGAACGGTTTTAAATAACCTATTAACTTCTATTTCTGAAAGCATTCCTAATTTGCAGCATTTTTTTCACACCTGCCTCCAACTCTGGCACAGTAGTATATATTGCCTTTAATAATGGTTAGATGGTTTTTGCTTTTTTTTTTTTTTTTTTTTTTTTTTTTTTTAATTAGCCACTATGTTTAGTGGTTGATCTTCAATAAAAGGTTGGATTTTAAATAAGTGCGTACTGGAAATTTCTTTGAGAGATAGTCCACCTCAGCAGTCCCACAAATTTCTGCTTTTTTGGTCCGGGGGAAAGGGTAGGTGTTGCTTTTAGTCGATCAACTTTGCAGACACAGCAGCAGTAAAAAGCCATGAGACATCTACAATGTGGAAGGCCAGGACTCAGAGATTCAGCAAAGTATGTATTTGCACCAGGGACAGGGGAGATGTTGGAAGGAAGAATATATGCACATTTTCTAGGATTCTTTCTGGAATTGTTGCTTGTTTTACTTCAATGTAAACAATGCAAATTTGTTCTGTAAATTTGTTCTGCAAATTTAACAAAGCCACACCATTTTAGCAACAAAATACAAGATTTGATAGAGACAGCAAACAAGGTCATTCCATGGTCATATGATTTAGATCAGAATCCAGGGTCTGATATAGAAACCTGATAATCTAAATTATTATTTAGTAGACAGGCCAACCATTTGATTAGAAACGGCATGCTCCAAAATCTAATGTTGTAGATCTAGATGGAAAAGTAGAAATGTATAAAAAGCAATACATACATATGCGGGTACACTCATCTTAGTATATAAGAGAATACACAACCTACTACAATAACACACATACAAATATTTACCTGTGAGTAAGGTCCCCATAACATTAATGGCTAGACGTGCCATGCTAAGAGATTTTGGTAAAGCATACTGGCTGCATAGGTGTGAAAGAAGCTGTATTGCAAAGATCTATAAATCAATAAAATCCATGTCACTTACATTAGGGATTATGCAAATGTCATTATACACAATCAAGAATATATTAAAATAAAAGCTGTGACTAAGCTAGCTTTAGTAAACTGCAACTTGGACTTTATTTATATTCAATTTCCTTTAGATTTACCTTCAACTATCTAGTACAAGAGCCTGTGACTGCATACAAATTGAAAAAGTATTTAGGTTTGACCCCATATTAAATGGTTTTGGTAAATCTAAAAGAAAAATTGTATAACGTATGGCCAGCTTAAGACACATACAAGTGCCTGCAGCCTGAAGAAGGTACTTGGTTATGTTATCTCTGCTGAACTTTGAGCCTTCCCTTTAGGATAAGTCAGGTGGCCAAAAGTCTAGGCTTTCAGACATATCAACATGAAGGGAGCCTGCCCCAACATTTCCTCCAGAAATTCAAGGATTTAAGCTCCCCTCTTACCCTTTATTTAACCCAGCAAGACTTTTAAAAACGTATGACATAACATTTGGGAGCAAGTCTATTTTAACGCCTTCACCCCCACGCTATAGCCCAAACACTGCTACAGTGCGGGCCTAAATTGCCGGGAAGGCGTTCATGTACGTCCTCCCGTGCCTGCAGGGGGCGCACATGGCATGCTCTGTAATCAGCGAGTCTACAAAACGCGGCCGACCATAGATCGGCATAAGGGGGTGATCCCGACCAGCTGATCACGTGATGTAAAACAGAGCCAGTAAGTCGGTTATTTTTTTTCTTCATGCTAACAGCACGAGGAGGAAAAAAAAAAAACATTTTGATCACCGGCTTCTGTCAGAGGGACATCGGTCCTGAAGAGAAAGCCATGCTGCCTCATCTGTGCCACCTGCCAGTGCCACCTATCAATGCCCACCAGTGGCTCATCATCAGTGCCTATCAGTGCAGCCTCATTAGCGCACATCAATAAAGGAGAAAAAATACTTGTTTGCAAAATTTTATAACAAACTATGAAATCTGGTTTATTTTTATTTTCAAAATTTTTGGGCTTTTTTTGTTTGTTTAGAAAAAAATAAAAACTCAGTAGTGATTAAAATAACACCAAAAGAAAGCTCTATTTGTGTGAAAGAGACTTAGACTTACTGGTGATGGTATTTTTAAGAGCCTTTCAGAACATCCCTTGGAGAGAGCGCAGCTCCGCCCATTTTCCAGGAAACACATGCAGCCTTTAAATCCCTCCTCTTCCACCAGGACTTCAGTTATTGTGTGGTCTCTGATATACTGGAAAACAAAGCACAGAAAACCACCAAAACGACGATGATAGATACTTCCCTCCCTTTGATCTTAGAAGTGGTTTTAAGTAACGGTTGTCCTGAAAGGCTCTTAGAAATACCATCACCAATAAGTCTAAGTTTTTTGCAAATCGCCTTTCAGGACAACCTTGGAGAGGCTAACCGAGAAACTAACCCTCGGGTGGGACCACTGCCTGCAGTACCTTCTTGCCGAATGCTTGATCTGCGGTGGACAGTAGGCCCAACCTATAATGTCGGAGAAATGTTGAGAAGTTGGTCCATGTGGCAGCCTTGCATATTTGTTCAGGCGTAGAACCGGCCCTTTCGGCCCAGGAAATTGCCTTTGTTCTCGTACAATGAACAGCAATACCTGAGGGGGTAATTCTCCCTTAGCTTTGTAGGCCTCCGTGATTGCCCATTTAAGCCACCTGCCCAGAGTGCTTTTGAAAAATGTATACCCTTTATGTGAACCTGAGAATATAGCACGAAGAGAGCATTTGATTTTCTAAATTCTTTGGTAACTGTTAGAAAGTGTAGCAGGCATCTCCTCACATCCAGTGTGTGGAAAGCTTCCCCTGGATTATCAGGAGCTGAGGAGAAAGTGGGCAAGACTATTTCTTGTGAACAGTGAAAAGTTGAAGAAACCTTAGGTAGAAATGCTGGATCTTTAGAAAGGCTTCTGTGACCGCCAGGGCCTGAAGTTTGCCCTCTCTTCTTGTCGACATGATGGCTACCAGAAAAATTGTTTTAAGAACTAAGCTTTTTAAGGATACTTCCTGTAAGGGTTCAAAATGGAGCTCCCGTGAGACCCTGTAAAACAGACAAATCCCAACTGGGAAAAACTTTAAGGGCTACCGGCCTATTCCATGCAAGCGCCCTAAGAAAAAAAAAAAAAAAAAACTTGAAATTAACCAGTTCCCGACCGGCGCACGCCGATGTACGTTGGCAGAATGGCACGGCAGGTACGTCCAATCTTCAATGCCGCCCTGCCATCACGTGCCGGTTGGGACCACCGCGAGTCCGGTCGCGGGTCACGCGGACTCGATCACCGCGGACATGCCCGTGATCGTCTCACAGGGCGGCTGAATGGAGGAAATGGCGTGTAAAAAGCATTTCCCCATTCTGCCTATCAACTAGTGACGCGGATCTCTGCTCCATGTGATTGGAGCAGAGATCAGTGTTCACTAAATGAAAGCCCAGCCCCCCCACAGTTAGTAACCCACCCCTAGGAACACTTAACCCCTACACTGCCACCCACTGGTTAACTCCTTCACTGGCAGTGTCATTTACACAGGAATCACTGCATTTATATAGCAGTGATTACTGTATAAATGACAATGGTCCCAAAAATGTGTCAAAAATGTCCGATGTATCCGCCGCAATGTTGCAGTCACAATAAAAAAAAAAAAAAAAAAAAAAAAAAAAAAAAAAAAAAAAATCGCTGATCGCCGCCATTACTAGTAAAAAATAAAATAAAAAAGATTATTAATAAAAATGCCATAAAACTATCCCTATTTTGTAAACGCTATAACTTTTGTGCAAACCAATCAATAATCGCTAATTGTGATTTTTTTTACCAAAAAATATGTAGAATACGTATCGGCCTAAACTGAGGGAAAAAAACATTTTTTATATATATTTTTGGGGGATATTTATCATAACAAAAAGTAAAAAATAATGTGTTTTTTTTCAAAATTGTAGCTCTATTTTTGTTTATAGCGCAAAAAATAAAAACCGCAGGGGTGATCAAATACTACCAAAATAACTTTTTCCAAACTTTCAGTTATATGGCCCGAGTTACCTCCTTCCTACTGAAGAGTAGAGTCTTCACTAATTTATCAGACAGTCCCTTGGCCTTTAGGAGGTCTTCTTCAGAAACCAAGCAGTTAGATGTAACCGGTCTGCTTTCAGATGGGTCACAGACCCCCGTGTTAGCAGGTCCTTTCTGGGCGGCAGCTTCCATGGAGGTTTTGCGGCCAGGTTTAGTAATGTCACGAACCAGTCTTTTTGGCCAGAAGGGAGTGACCGGGATCAGTTTGGCATTTTCCTCCCTGAATTTACTCAGGACCAGCGTGATCAGGGGGGGAATATCGTAACACAGCTGGTAATGCCACGGATGGGCGAAAGCATCTATTCCTACGGCCCGGTCTTCTTAATTGAGTGAGAAAAACTTCTGTACTTTCGAGTTCTGTTGGCTCACAAACAGATCTATTTTAGGTTTCCCCCAAGCTTCAGAGATAAACAAGAATTATTCTTGGCTCAGACTCCACTCCCCTTCTGCTTAGTAGATCTTCTAGAAGATTCTGGGATCCCTTTAGTTGGACTGCTGATAATAAAGCCACATTTTGTTCTGCCCAGGTAAGTAGCTGACTGGCCATCTCCAGGAGTCCTCTGCTCTTGGTTCCCCCCTTGTTTCAATACGTAAGCTACTGCAGTTGTAAGAGACGAGAAAAATGGCCTTCAGTTCCTGCCGATTTGAGGACTTTTGGGCTTCTGCTTTGGACCAGGCACCCTGAGAGGTTTGGCTGTCCAGGTGGGCTCCCCAACCCCAAGAATTCACGTCTGTTAGACTAAGGGAAAAACCCATGAGAGAACTCTTGTCAGGTTGGGGTTGGTTGAATTCCTCCACCACCAGAGCGACTGCTTTACATTTGAGGTGAGCCTGATCTGTCTAACAACTCCTGGTGTGACCATTTTTTGTTAGATATTCATCTGAAGAGTTCTGGAATGTAGCCTGGCCCACTGTATGACTGGGATTGACGCCGTGAGAAGTCCTAAAACTGTCATGGCTGATCGGACTGAAACAGAGATTGGTTTGAATCTGTCTCACCGTGGATTGGATCTTCTTCATCATCCCTTGTGGAAGAAAAACATTTTGAAGCACGAGTTTATCGTTTGGCCAGGAACTTAATCTCCTGCATTGGTTCTAGATTTGATTTTTCTAGATTCAGAAGCCACCCTAAGTTCTTGAGGTGAGCCTGAGACACCTAAAGATTTGTCAAGACCTGTTCTTTGGAGTCTGCAAAAAACAACCGGTCATCCAGATACAGGATGACCAAAATCCCTCTTAGCTTCAGAGGCTCCAGGGCTTACACCATTACCTTTGTAGAGATCCTGGGGAAGATGAAAGTCTGAACGGCAGAGCTCTGAATTGGAGATGCCAAACTGAAGTCCCCAGGTTGAGGGCCAGACAGAGACAGCGTTGGGAAACCTGAGCCATTGGGACATGTAAATAAGTATCCCTTAGCATCTAGGGATGCCATGAAACAGTCTGGAGTCAGCAATTTTGTTATTGAATAGATCGAGTCAATCTGGAAAGGTTTGTAATGGATCGAGCTATTCCGGATTTTTCAGAAACTACTGATCCTTCCCCAAAAGGTTTTTTCACCAAGAAGATGTGGGAATAGAAACCCAGGCCTTCCTGATGTTTTGGGACCCAGATAATCACTTCCTGTTGAATCAGATCCTGCAGCAGGTTCATCATTGCGGAAACTTTTTCTTGGTCCTTTGGAAGAGCTGTGATATAAAATCTGCATGGGGGGAGTCTCTGAAAACTTCAGACTGTATCCCTGGGAGATGACGCTTTTTCACATACAGGCTTGTAATTTTGTGCCACTGTAGGTGAAAGCCAGATAATCTTCCCCCCACTGGGGGTAAGATTGTCATTTGTTGTTAGGGGGCTGGTCTGGGGGGGGGGGGGGGGGGGTCTGAACAGAATGCCTTCTCTTCCCTTACCCCTTTGGGAGACTAAAGGGTTCTTCTGGTCTTGATCCCTATTTTTGTGGGGCTGTTGAACAGCACGAAAATTATTCTTGATTAGTTCTTTCCTTTTGGAAGGGAGAGCCTTTTTCTTGTCAGCTGTCCTGTCCAAGACCGTTTCAAGGTCTGGACCAAAAAGAAGATCACCTGAAAAAGGTAGGCCACATAATTTTTTAACTTGGAAGCTGTGTCACCAGACCAAGTTTTTAGCCAGACAGCACGTCTGGCTGACTTCACCAGCGATGACGACCTTGCTGACATCTTTACTGATTTGGCTGATGCATCAGCCATGTATTTTACTGCCTTCAGTATCAATGGAAAGGACTCCAAAAGTTCTTTCCGTGATGTGCCAGCTTCTACATGGCTCTTCAGCTTCTCTACAAAGCATGCTAGGTTCCTTGTGACAACCGTGGAAGCCATAGTGGTTTTGAGGCTGGCCGATGTGGAATCCCGCATTATTTTCAAGAGAGTCCGTTCTTTTATCCATCGCATCACGAGGGGAAACCTGTGAAAATGCAGCATCTACACAGTTTCTTATTCCATACCTCGGACTCCTTATTTTCGAAGAGAAACCTTCTCCTAAGGGTCTTAGAAAAAAAGGGGCCTCGCTTAGGGTCCTTCCATTCTTTCTTACCTGTGTCCGAGAGGATTCTATGGACTGGAAACATAGTGTTTTGTGTCATCTAATCCTTTTTATCATGAACTGACCGGTTGCACCTTTTCCTCCTGGATCTTGAGGGTAGTATCGATCGTTTTTAAAAGGTCATCCACCTAATCCTGTGATAGTATGCACATAGAGGCTTGGCTATCATCTTCCTCTTCTGAATCCCAGAGGGAGGGAAGAGTACTTGTCCTCTCATCCCCTGAGTCAACAACCTCTGCTGTTCTAGAGGTGGATGCCCTAGGGCTGGACGGTTGATGCTGGGGCTCAATCTGACCTGCCAGGCTCTGTACCAGCATAGTTTCAACCAAACTCAATGAGTTCCTAAGCTCTCGTACTGAAGAGAACAAGTCCTTGTATTGCTGGGATGTTTCCTCTTCAACCAACGCCCTAATATAGGACCTGCACATTGCTTTCTGCCACAAATCCCTGAGGGGGTTCTTGCAGGAAGGGCATTTCCTCTGACTTGGTGGGTTTGAATACTTGCTTTTTCCTGCAACAAGAATAAATGATCTAATGATTCAGACCCAATGATTGTTCAGGGACCTAAGGGTCCCTGAACAATTTCCTGCCCTAGTGCAAAAAATAGACCACCACCAGACAGAAGGGAAAGGTGCCCTGAGCAATGCAAAACCCCAGTTAGCAGCAATCACCATGTCCAAACTGCAGGGTCAGAGCGAAGTTACTTCTGACTGTGCAGCCACAGGCTCCATGCAGGGAGTATCACACAAATAACTAAAGCATACGCCCATATGAAGAAGAATTAAGGTACCACTGTACCCCTCTCACCTGGGCGTGACCTGTGCCTGGGGCGCCTGCTTCCGCCGTAGGTCTCTCGTCCATCCTTAGCAGAGAGCGGAGCGGGGACTGAGAAAAAACCCATCCGGTTTTAAATTACCCGGTCCCGATAACAAGGGCTGGAACCGAAAGTGCCGGTCACTAGACCCACCCCCTTGGACTCTTGCTTTTCAAGTCGATGGGAACCACTTGCTGCCATAGCCCCAACAGGAAGCCGCGTCACCGTACATAACGTCACCCGCCAGCCAGGACCCGGAAACGACATGGGGGACACGCTGCCGACCAGCAGCGGCATACCACCCGGCCACCTGAAATATACCTGCGGACCCTAAGCACTCAGACACTGATGCCTCCTGCAGGCCATTGCTTCCCCTGAGCTGGAGAGGCTGGGGACTCTGGAACACCCACCTCCCATACTGGGGGGGTGCTGGGATGGTCATTGCAACCCAGGCAGACACTTTAGGGCAAGCCTTCTCCCTCCACCTTGGAGAGAGCGCAGCTCCCTGGCTCCAGCATGTGTTTCCACCATGGCGGAGGAAACACAATAACTGAAGCCATGGTGGAAAAGAGGAAGGATTTAAAGGCTGCATGTATTTCCTGGAAAATGGGCGGAGCTGCGCTCTCTCCAAGGTTGTCCTGAAAAGTGATTTGAGAAGAAATGATAAAAATTTAATTTGGGTATAGTGCATCATGCGTTGAAAATTGGCCTGGACAGGAAGGGGGTTTAAGTGCCCAGTAGGCAAGTGGTTAATTGACAACTTAACTAAAAGCTAATGGCAAAACTAAGAGTAAGGAAGGGTTATATAAAAACACGATGGATATGGATAAATGGGGAAGGGGGTGTTGGTTTTGCCTGTAAACCATGAAAAATGTTTAATAAAAATGTACCCAATTAAATACGTGATAAATAACATACAATATTATAAAAACTCACGCCTGCATGAAATAAATTATAAACATAGCACACAGAGTACACCAAAATTACATGTCCAAATATAAATATATTAACTGATCCAGAACGTTACCTGTTTCTCCAATTCTGGCTGAGCTATGAGCTCAGGTATAAAATCCAGACATATGTGCATTGATGGTATACCTGCAACAGTCAGGGGTAGCAGCTGACAGGGGTAGCCCTGTGGGAAATAAAAAACTATGAGCAAATGTAAACCACATCAAATAAGGAAACAGTTTTAGACTGTCCAGCTACTCTTTGGGTAAAACACAGCTAACCCGCCGTTCTCATGCTGGTTAGCTGCATTTCCCATAGACTTCAATTATGTCCCATGGTTTTGGTGCACTTTCAGAAAGCACACCAAAACCGTAGGATATAATAAAAGTCTATGGAAAAGAGCAGCTAGCATGCACGAAAACTGCAGGCTAGCTGTATTTTGCCCAAAGAGTAGCAGGGCAATGTGAAGACACCTTTACTAAATTTGTGTAAAAAGAGGGACTTTTTACTAACGAGAAACTCCTTTTTTTCCATCCACTGGGGGAACCAGTTTAAAGCAGTAAAATAAAAAAGGTTATATTTTCCTGCTTTATGCAAAGGTATTGCATAGAGAGGCCCCCGAATCTCCTCTTTTTGGGTCCCCAGCCAACACTTTTAAAGGCCAAATTTAACATTCAGATTAAATTGGCTAAATACATTGCAGGTGCTTCAAAACAAAATCTTACAGTTTTCTTTACAAATCAGCCTTAGTCCGAATAGGAAAGATTGTCCCCTGCCAGCATGCTGCACAGAATGAGCCTTGCTCTATATGAAGGAGTCTGACACTACCACCTGCTGAACTCTCCAACCAGCCGAAAGCATGAGATTTGTTAATTGCAGTGCAATATGTCTTACTTTGTAGGGGGCCTGTCAGATCTCTACAACCAGACCATTGCTTCAACCCAGTCAGTAAAAGGTCCAGCTCTGCAGCTGCTGTCATCTAATTAGCTATTCTACTCAGACAGAGGGTGATAAAAACTGTAAGAAAACAGAGTTCCCATTTCCCCAAGGAAAAAAAAAAAAAAAAAAAAAGAATGCTAGCTGGTTACCATAAACCCCACAGACAGGTCTTCCGTCAAATATCCCATGCCTTCTGCATCCTTTTTTAGGTTTACAAAAAAAATACGCAAAAAGTAGGGAAGGGTTGGAACCCCTGGTGAGGTTTTTATTGCTATATGTGCTCCCGCTGGGGAAATGGTTCAGCTGATAAACATCAGTGAAGAAAATGATGGTAAATCCAGACTTATGGTTGCCACCAAAACAGGAGATGAGCTGGAGTTTTACAAAGGAGTAGGGATGAGCTCAGGCGTGTTCACATGCTCCACATGCAGAGCCCGCCAGGAAGTCAGCGCAGCGCTGCACTAATCACAGGTAGTGAGACATTGCCCGATCTCTGCAGCCGCGCATCGGGGCAATGTCTCACTGCCTGTGATTAGCTCAGCGCTGCGTCGACTTCCTGGCGGGCTCTGCACGTGGCTGATGCGAACACGCCTGAGCTCATCCCTACAAAGGAGACACTACTTCTAGTGACAATTGTCTAAGGGTGGATTTAGACATGCGTCCAATGCTCCTTGCCTCTGAAGCCCGATCTGCTTTCGGATCACACTCCAGAGGCTACTAAAAGGATGTGAGGAATAGATGCCACGCCTCCTTACTGCCTGTTTTAACCCCATTTTTGCTGACAAACACACCACAGTTGCGGGGCTTTTGCAGCGCTTCCCCATTGACTTGAATGTGTAGCATGAGGCAAAGCATTGATGCCACGGCATGTAAACATCCCAGATTGCTGCCTATTACAGTTTAAAGGGGGGTGGGTGGCAAAAACCCAGCCGAACCCCACATTTTTGATGGGTGCTCCCCCAACCACAAGTCTAAATGAGGCCTAAGAGGAAAGTTCCTCTAACTTTAGAGAGATTTCCTCACACTTCCTGCTCGGTCTCTATGAAAGGAAGTTAAGGGAAATCTCCCCAATGGGAAACACGCAAAAAAAGAATAATTTAACAGGGGTTTTTACCATTCCTCACTCTAATTCTAAATTAGATATATTTTAACTAAAGTCACTCTTTAGTGAATACACAAAAATAAAGTTTTTCAAAAGGTTTTGAAAAGTGATGAGTACCTGGAAATGGACTAGTTTAGCAATATTTGGGTCTGCTATAAACATCTGATGGAGCAGACAGCAAATCAGGCATTGCACCTCTCTCAGATTACAAAGTAGGCTCTCGTCTCCTCCTGTGTTCTCCTGAGTCTTCTCTTCCTCTGCTGGAAGACAAACCTCCAGCAGGAGCTGCACTGCTGCGCTATCCTAATAGTGAAAAGATACAACATTTTAACTACTTAGGAGAAAGCACTATGCAATAATATTGTTAGAAATTTAAATTTCAAATAAGGGGACATATAAGCGCCCATTGCTGATCCCTCCTAAAATCCTAGTTTCCTCATTGATACATGATTTTCATATTTTTTCACTGACACTTGGATATCCACTTGATCTCCGAAAGATTTACCCTCCCCCTCATGACCACGCAATTTTTTGCGATACGTCACTGTGTTATTTTAGCTGATAATTGTGCAATTATGCAACGCTGTGCATAAATTACATTTAAGTCATCTTTTTTACACAAATAAGAGCTTTCTTTTGGTAGTATTTGATCACCACTGACAATTTCAAAATATATTTTTTTACTTTCTGCTATAAAACACATCCAATAAAAAATATATATATATTTTTTTAAATTTAGGCCAATATGTATTCTGCTGTAAAATGTTCATAAAAAAAAAAAATTCCCAATAAGCGTATATTGGTTTGTGAAAAAGTTATAGCGTCTACAAACTATGGTGTATATATACTGACATTTTTTTTATTCTAGTGATGGCAATGATCAGCGTCTTATAGCGGGATTGCAGCAGACAACCTGCTCAGAAATATGCACTATCACTGTAGTAATGACACAGCGATCAAAGAGTTAAATTTGTGCCTAAGCAGTGTTTTAGTGTACACTGTATGGTGCTTTGATGTGAAAGGGAAAGAAAAAACACCACTGTCAGAACATTATTAACATATACAGAGTTCCGTCCAGCCTCTCTACTTAACGATCAGCAGGTGTCGGCAGACATCCATTGGCTGGCACCCTCTGATCGGCTTCTGCTGTGACTGCAAACAATGCACCCACGACACAATCCCCTGCGTCTCCTCCTCTTCTGCATCACGGCCGCTTCTGCTGTGTGCTCCTCCCTCCTCCTACATGGCCAATACGATCGCTTCTCCTCTACGGGTCTCGGGACCCGCTTCTTGATTGGCTGGGAGGAGAATCAGGAAGACAGACAATAGCGAATATTAAATTTGCTAATGTCACAAAAGTGGGTGGGATCAGGACGCAATGCTCAGCACCCTGAGCCCACACTTTTTTGAAGCCCATTGGAGCCTCAGGCTCTAATCACTTGGTTGAAAAAAAAAAAAAAAAAAAAAAAAAAAAAATAACACATTGGAATCCATGCGTCAGGCGCCCCAAATGTAAATTAGGGTGCCAGATGCATGGATAAGGTTGGCCGCACCCCTGCATCCCGTATGGATGGGCCGTCACTGGACAGATATAGCATCCTACATATTTCTGTCAGTTCATCAATGTAGGCAACCTGGGCTGAAAGCAGTGCATTCTTCAGTTCTTCTCTTGTAACTTCCATAGTTTCTGTCTGTCCTGCCAGACTCATGGCATTACTGGGAGCTGGTTTAATATCTTGATCTGCAGTCTCTTTGAGGTAAGAGTTCAGATAAGCTTTGGAAGCTAAAAGGTAACCATTCAGCATGTGCAATATGATATCCATTAATGGTGGACACCTAGAAACAGACAAAAAAATTAAAAATTAACACGGCAAACCAATTAGTACATCAAATGTCACTACAGAATGCAGTCACCCACTAACCTCAAAATTCGAGGATCACATCGTAGAACAATCAGAGGGTCAATCATAAGGTCATTCTGTGTGTATTTGTGCTGACGAGTCAACTTTAATGAAGGCTGTAATGCGTTTACTGTCATCACCCACAACCTGTAAAGACCAAGAAGGTGACAGTGGAGGCAGACTGCAGTCTTTTAGCCAGGGAAAAAGGAAGAAATACACTATTCTCAAAATTACATTT